>NC_056726.1:383792074-383807074 GCF_019279795.1 Protopterus annectens
AGCCTGTTTCACAAAGGAAAACAGAAGGACTAAACACATGAAATAAAATGTTGAACAATAAGAATAAAGTAATGACAGTCAAACCTCCACTTTTTTCAACACTTTTTTCAACACACATAACATTGAGTATGGGTATTGCAACTAATTAACAATACATTCATGTTTATTGCAACCATTTCAAAACACATTTAAGATTCAATGCCTCATTAAGACCAGGATAATAATCTGCTTCCAAGAGGAGTTGCCACTTTAATTCAAGGACTTGCAGCAACCCGTCTGCATCCCCAAAAAAATTTTCAACTTGATCTAAAACCAGAAACCTGCATATCGAAAAGTTACTGCATGATAAACCAGGGCATTAGAGGAATCTCTACCTCTAATGGCAGCATTATGTTCTTTAATCCTATCGCTTAACTTTCTGCTGGTTTTGCCACTATAAAAGCAGGAACAAGAAGAACAGATAGCTGCATACACTACCATAGAACTATTACAATTGAACGCTTTTTTGAATTTAACCGGAACATTACAATGAGTAAAACAGAATGCGTCTCCTGTGAAAATATACTGGCACGCTACACATTTCCCACACCTAAACATACCTTTATTACTATTTATGGGCATATGTTGTGACAATAAGTAAGGTTTGTCCTTTCCTTCAAACAAGGATTTAAAGGTTCTAGTTTTTTTATATGAGAACTTGGGGACTGGACCCATCAAATCTCTAATGGAATTATCACTACTTAAAATTCTCCAATTATTATTTAAAATATCCCTAATGTGATGCATATCTCTACTAATGGGTAGGGAAAAACTATTAAACCATTCTTCCCCATCTTCTCTGGATGAATCTTTATTATTCACAAATCCATGTAACAAAATGGGTTGAAACCTATTAAGTCTATTAAATTTAACCTCCTTTCTAATACTATTAATCAAGCGCAATGGGTATTTTTTCTGAATAAATAAAGATGATAGAAAGTCACATTCCCATTCAAAGACTGTGTCATTGCTGATTAATCTAGACAATCTCACAAACTGTCCTTTAACTACATTTCTCTTCATAAATCCAGGGTGTTGGCTTTCAAAATTTAAATAACTATTTCTGTACGTCTCCTTCCTAAAAATATTAGATGATAAAGCTCCATTTGTTTCATCGATGGATAATGTAATGTCTAGAAAATGAACACTAGTCCCTTTATCCGCTAATACGAACTGTAGGAACCCCAGACTTTCAGACAAGGAGTCAATGAATAATTGTAGTTGTCTTTGCGTACCCTTCCACATAAAAAAAATATCGTCATTGAAACGACAATAATGCTCTGTGAGTTCAAACCCAGGCAAGTGTATAAGAGTGTCCAATTCCCATTCACTTAGTACAACGTTAGCAAATGCTGGGGCCATCTTTGTTCCCATGGCTACCCCTCTAATCTGCTTATATATATTGTTGTTGAAATGAAAAAAATTATTGTCTAACACTAAAGTCATAAGAGTATTTAAGGTATCAATTCTAGATTTGGGCATCTTAACAAACTTGTGTACAAAGTGTTCAACATAACTAAGCCCTTTAAAATGGGGTATGCTTGTATACAATGCGACAACATCAAGTGTCACTAGTAATTTATCCTTTCCATTACATCCAACCTTGTGTAAGTTATCAAGAAAGTCCCATGAATCTTTAATATAGAAAGGGCTGGCTTGTGCTATGGGATTAAGCACATGATCCACATATTGTGTGATACGTTCAGTTTTAGTTTTATTATTGGAAATAATTAATCTGAAGGGAGGGTTAAGTTTATTTTTATGAATTTTGGGGATGCCAAACAGTTTCCCTAAACTAGGATGTGGAATATGCATAAATAAAAACTCTTCATACAAGATATCATGATTCCGGACTAATTTGTTAAGGGTCCCATCAATATGTGCAAAACTGTTATGAACATCTTGTAAAGTGACTTTCTCATAGAAATCATCATTTTGTAAAGTATCTTCAATCTTTTTGATATATTCATCTTGACTCATCAACACTATCCCTGTCCCTTTATCTGCCTTCATAATTCTTAAAGATTTATCATTTACCAACTCCATAAGAGCTGATTTTTCTTCTGAAGTCAAATTAAACCATTTGGTGTTACATCCTGTATTGAATAATTGTCTAACATCACTCTCACAAACTCTTAGAAAAGCTGCTATAGAGTTGTGTAGTGGAGGATTAAACAAGCTTTTCCTACGCAAAATTGAACTATCTACCTCAATGTTCAACTGGTTATTCAAACTCCTAGTATTAACAGAAACATTTTCTGTATTAGAGTTGTTTGCAGTTGAAGACACAATATTGGTATTGTCCTCAGCATTTCCTTGTGAGGTGGAATTGTCAATCTGTTGTGAACTCACTTGAGAGCCATTTAACTCATTATCACTAAGTAACACATGTAAATTTAGTTTTCTAGCAAATAACCTTAAGTCCATTAGAACATTGGGAAGATACGCTCTCTGTGCTGGTACGAATGAGTGGCCTTTACTTAAAATCTTAATGTGGTTATCTGTCAATAATTTATCGGATAAATTGAAGACAGTGTGACTGTCACAAACACCCGGAGGGAAATGGTGAACATCCGAGGACTGTAAACAAAAGGAATCTACCTGTAACTGCTCCTCGTCATAATGTGTCTGGGTGGTATACGATATCCTATTTTTCCCAAACCCCTCCTCTTGGAGTGGTTGACACCTGAGTGGAATTGACTCTGTAAGTCTCGTGTATTCTGGTGTAAGTCTCATGCATTCTGATGGACGAGATCCCCCTGTGTTAAGTTTGAGGTGGTTTGAAGAGATCTTTCTAAAAAAGGTTGATGTGCAGCTGGAGAAGGCCGAAGAACATTTGGAGACTTAGAAGAAGCAACTGTAAGAAAAGAAGCAGAGGGAACCGTATGAAAAGAAGAGGCAACTCCCTGGAAAGAAGTGGAAGGCAGTGGCTGAACAGAAGAGGAAGGAATCGGCTGAAAAGAAGAGGAAGGAATGGGAGATGATACTGAAAAAGTCGTGGAAGTAGAAGACATCAGAGAAGAAATGCTGGTAACTGGACGACTAGAAAGAGGAGGGAAATCAAGAAGACTAAGTCTGGATGTATGTCCATTGAAATCAGGTAAGTGACTGGAAGAAGAGGTGGAAGAAGGGGTAACAGAAGGAGGAACTGGGATTCTATTGGAAGAAAAAGTAATAGAAGGAAAAGGGGAAACTGGAACTCTACTGGCAGAAGACAAAGGACTTGGGTTTACCAACGGACCAGAAGAAACTGGGATTTTATAGGCTGAGGACCGGGAGCTTAAATTTAACCCAGAAATAGTGGAAATAGACACTACAGGAGACACAGAGGAAGAAACAGTACTAGGAGTAAATCTAGGACTTGAACGGAACATAGACCAAGGTGGGCCCATAGGACCTGTATCAACTTGGGGTCTAAAGTTCTTCCTAAACCTATTTGTGTTTCTATTGAAGACAGGGTAGTTGTAATGATTCCTGGCATAAAAAGGCTTCCTGGATTGACCTAACCGAGTCTCTTGTTGGTAAAATCCATGATATTTGGGAACGAATTTCCTATATGTCCTTGTATTCGATGGATTAATGTCACTATATGTGTTCCCGATGGATGATTGTCACTATGTGTTCCTGATCTTGGGAAACTATCTTGCTGATATGAAATGTCTGGAAACTCCTTAATGGGGTAGGCAGAATTGGATTTATATTGAAAAAGATCCCTCTCCAATTTCTGTTTCTTTTTGGCTATAATAGTAGCTATATGTCTAGAAAGTTTTGCTGAAATCGAATCATACAAGGGTTTAATAAACATAAACTGAGGATGTTGAAGAATAGAGGAATTCAGTGACTCAATCTTTGACCTGAGATCAATGAGTTTGCTAGAGTTGTCCTGAAAAATGATTTTGAGGGAAGCCAAACCAGTGTCGTTGTACAACTTGCTAAGATCCTTGTGTAATTGGGAATTAACTGTGGTTCTATTCGGGAATCTACCAATACGTAATCCTTTGGGTACACTGTGTAGAGATAAACAGGCATTTAAGTATAGATTATCTAATTCAATACTCTTGAAAACCATCAGTAATCTCTCCAGTCTAAAAATCAAAGGTTTGCATTCTGACAGTTCTTGATTGGTAATCGGTGCATTAAGGTTTACTGAACAAGGAGACATTCCTGTGCAAAGAAAAGGATTAACATTCTCATGTTCCTGAAGAAAGAACATAATTTCATTATCCGGGGAGCTGACATTAATTAAAGGAGTATTTCTAACATAAGTAGAATGGTTATTAGTATCAAGGGTTGAAGCTTGATGTACAGATGTACTCTGCATCTTTTGGTTGTGTTTTGGTCGAATGGATCTACTTTGTGAAAGTATAGCTGCCCCTTCTTGTACTGGAGGCGTGGTGGACTGCTGATAAATTCCCTTATCATGACTGGGGATGTCTCTATCGACCGAGTTACTGATTATAGATGCATTGTTTAAAGAGGTAAAGACCGTATTCCTCATATCCTCATTAGATGATTTTGAACAAGGAGGGGTTCTATTGATGCCGTTTCCAATATTTGTGTCACCTGTAGAATTGTTCAGTCCTATATTAGTGTTGCTTGTGGAACTATTGGTTGTCATGTTTGTAGAATGAATGAAATTAGAAGTTATGTACTTACCATAACGTTCCATCTGAGTAGGTGTATTCATTTGTCTGCAACCTGTGGGTTATGGATCCGATATCGGATCCGAACCGGCATGGTTTTCCAGCTATGGATCCGAGCTCTCAGCTCCTCCCCTCACCCATAATGCCCTGCTCTCCCTACATGACCTCAGATCGAGTTTGCCATAAATCAAAATACCCTAAAAAGGGTAACACGTAATATGCAGGAAACTGACAAGGCCAGGGGGATAGGAGGGCGGGATGGTTGCAGACAAATGAATACACCTACTCAGATGGAACGTTATGGTAAGTACATAACTTCTAAATCTGAAGTAGGAGATTCATTTGTCTGCAACCTGTGGGACAGAGTCCCCAGCTACCTGAATCTTGGGCGGCCATCATGGAAGGATATTCCGGAGCACCGTGGAGCCAAAGGATGCTCTACCTCTAGATGTAATATCCAACTTGTAGTGGGAAATAAAGGTATGAGATGAAGCCCAAGTGGCTGCTGAACAAATATCATCCAGAGGAATCCTAGCTTTAAAGGCCGCTGAGGTAGAAACTGACTGGGTTGAATGGGCATGTACTCCCTCCGGTGCGGGCCTCCCAGAAGCTTGATAAGCCAATAAGATGCACTGCGAAATCCAGCGTGATAAGGAGACTTTGGAAATTGGTTTACCCAAATTGAATTTAGCAAAGGAAATAAACAACTGGTCGGATTGCCTATGACCAGCTGTCCTGTTCAGATAAAATCGAAGTTGCCTGTGAACATCTAAGGAATGTAGCTTGTATTCACCTTTGTTTTGATATTTAGGAAAGAAAACAGGTAGGTTAATGGATTGATTAATATTTGCTTCTGAAGCTACCTTAGGAAGAAAGGACGGGTTGGTCCTGAGGTATACACGGTCCGGATGAAAGACCAAGTAAGGAGGCTTGATGGATAAGGCTTGAAGTTCAAACTCTCTTGGCCGAAGTAATGGCTACTAAAAAGGCCGTCTTGAAAGATAAAAATTTTAGATCTACCGTGGCCGCAGGTTTGAAGGGGGGAGCGGTCAAGGCCTGAAGAACCAAAGAAAGGTCCCATGGAGGAACCACTTGCTTTACAGAGGGTCTAAGAAGAAAAGTACCTTTTAGGAAGATTTTACACAATTTGGCAGACATCAGTGGACCGGAGTCATGACCAATATGATAGTGAGAAATTGCCGCAAGTTGTACTTTGACCGTGGAACTGCTGGCACCATCATTAAAAAGAGTGGTTAGGAAGTCAAGCACCAGAGGAAGGGGAACTGTGAAGGGGTCTAGACCTTGCCGCTTCGCCCAAATGGAGAACCGTTTCCACTTGCTGCGGTAAACTTTCCTGGTAGATGGTTTATGAGCCGCTACCAGGATGGCCTTAACGGGAGATGAAATACCGGGAGTCCTGATTAGGAGTGGAACTGGAGCAGCCAAGCAGTTAGCTTCAGGTTGTCCAGATTCGGGGTTGATAGATGGTATGGGTGAGATATCAGATCCGGAATGGGATCTAGAATCCAAGGTGGATTCACTGAGTGAGACCTTAGGAAAGGGAACCAGATCTGTCGAAGCCAGAATGGGGCAATGAGAATCATTCTGCACCCCAACCGAGAGGCTTTCTGGAGAACTTGGAGCATCAGAGGCAAAGGAGGGTAAGCGTAAAGAAGACCGGGGGGCCAAGCATGCACCAGAGCGTCTCTTGGGGTATCTCCGGGAGGAGGGATTAGAGCGAAAAAACTGTCGCACTTGGTGTTTGAGGGAGATGCAAAAAGATCGCAACAAGGTGTTCCCCACCGTGCGAAGATGCGTTTCGCTACTTGAGCATTGAGAGACCACTCGTAAGGGGAGAGAATGGTGCGACTGAGCTTGTCCGCAAGGATGTTGGACCGACCCGGAATATGCGTTGCGATGAGAAAGCGGTTGGTGGAGATTGCCCATTCCCACACTCTCATGGCTTCTCGACAAGACCTGGTTCCCCTCTGTTTGTTGATGTACCAGACGACAGACATGTTGTCCGACTGAATCGCAATAGTTCCCAAGGGAAGAAAGGCCTGTAGTGCTTGCAACGCTAAGAGCACTGCTCTCATCTCTAGAACATTGATATGCAGTAAGGTCTTTGAATCGTTTCACGTGCCTTGGACCGTCTGGCCTGCAAAATGCCCCCCCCACCCGAGGCGGGAGGCGTCCGTGGTCACTGTGGCGAGAGGGGGAGAAGCACAAAAGGGGCGGCCTCCGTGGAGATCCTGTGAGTGGAGCCACCACAAGAGGGACCGCTTGCAAGCCTTGCTGATCGCAATGGGATGATGCATAGGAAGAGCAAGATAAGACCACTGAACTAGGAGTGTCCATTGAAGGACCCGCATATTGAACCTGGTGAGAGGTAGAAGAGCTATCGCTGCTGCCATGGACCCTAGAGCCCTCAGGACCAATTCCGCCGGAACTGAGCTGGAGTGGAGGATGGCCCGCACCTGGAGCCATAGATTCTGAACTCTGTCCGCAGTGAGGAAGGCTCTTGACTGTCTCGTGTCTAACCTGGCACCTATAAAATCTATGAATTGCGTAGGGGCTAGGTTGGATTTTTCTGCATTTATTGTGATGCCCAGGCGGGGAGCTAGATGGAGAAAGGAGTCTCGCGCCAATAATAGTAGATGCCTTGTTGGGGCGGTAAGGAGCCAGTCGTCCAGGTATGGGAAGACCTGTACCCCTGAAGCCTCAGGTGGGCCGCTACCACTGCTAATACTTTGGTGAACACCCTGGGGCTGTAGTGAGACCAAAGGGAAGGACCCTGAATTGGTAGTGACTGGCTCCCAGCCGGAAGCGAAGAAACCTACTGGAGCGTCTGTCCATTAGAATGTGGTAGTACGCATCCTTGAGGTCTATAGAGCACATCCAGTGATTTTCTCCCAGAAGGGGGAGAATGGATTGCAAGGTAACCATTCGGAACTTCTCCTTGGGAACTGCCAGGTTTAAGAGTGACAGGTCTAATATTGGTCTTAGGTCCCCCATCTTTTTTGGCACTAAAAAGAACCTGGAGTAGAACCCTGATCCGATCTGGTCTGGGGGGACGGGCTGGATGGCTCTTTTCTTCAGCAGAAGGCCAATTTCTGCCAAAGCGGCCTCCCACTGACCGGGTGGAACGTCGGGGAGGGACTTTAATTTTGGGATGTGATGAAATGGAATGAGGTATCCTCTGGATATGATGCGGAGGACCCAGCGGTCTGATGTTATGGACTCCCATGCCGCTAGGTGCTCCGAGAAACGCCCCCCAACTGCCTCCAGAATGGAGCAGCCGGGCAACCCTTCAGGGCTGCTGCGCGGGCCGTTCAGAGAAAGGTTCCCTGGACCCGAAGTTCCTGGGAGCCCCTCTGCCCCTGGGGCGGCATCCTCCCTGTCCTCCTCTGTCATGGAAGGACTGGTTGTCCGGAGCGGGTTGGGACTGCTGCGACTTCCGGAACCACATCTTCTTTTGGCCCTTTTGGTTCCTAGAATAGGACCTCTGGGGCACAGAGAAGCGTATTCCGATGGCAGACAGCGTCTTCCCGTCTTTCTCGCTCTGGGTCAAAGTATCACGAACAGTTTTGCCAAAAAGGGCAGAACCATCGAAGGGGGCGTTCGCGAATGACGCCTTGAAGGGCTCCGTGAAATCGCAATGGCGGAGCCAGGCCTGTCGTCTAGTAACTAGGCCTACCCCTGCGGCTCTAGCAGCTCCCTCCGTAGCATGGGACAGTAACCGCATAGAGGAATTAGTCACGGACCTGAGAGTGGCATAACAGGTGGAGTGCAACAGTTTGTCCTCCTCCGACATGGACTCTGGGGGGGATGCAGCATATTCCTTGATAAGATCGCGCTGCATCCTGATCACATGTGCCAAGTAGTTGAGCGCCCTCACTGAAAAGGTCGCTGAACTAAACATTCGCTTCCCCAAGCGGTCCATCATCCGAGACTCCTTGCTCGGAGGATGGACTGAGGGACTCTCCTGGGCGAGTTCCCTCTTGGTGGCTGCAGCCATCAACATGGCATCTACCGGAGGCCCCTTGCTCCAGTGGGCACGGTCTGCCGGGGGACTAAGGATGCGGTCCGGCCTTTTGGGGATTGGCTCCACGGTGTCCGGTTCCTTCCACGCCCTGGTGGTAATCAGGTCCACCAGGGGGTCGGCAGGAGGGGACACCCAAGAGGTAGACGGGCCCGCTTCAAATGCCTCCAAGAACACGGACTCGTCCGAGGAAGACTTGGGGGCAGACCACCCCCCCCTTATGCGAAGCATTTCCATGATGTCTCCAAAGGAGACATCCTCGGGGGGTGATCGTGGGGAGCCTTCCCCTTCCTCCAAATCCGTGTCTTCTGTGAGAGACTCGGGGGAGTCTATGTGCCTCCTTTTACATGTATGCTTGCGAGGTGCATCCTCAGGGGGGCTGTCCGAGGAACCCTCGTAAGCGGTGTCCTGTTCCAATGGAACAACTTGGGGCAATGGAGCGGGCTGTCCCAGTGGCCAGATGGTGGAAGCCTGACCCAGTGCAGATGGAGTGCGGGAAGGAGCCGAAGCAAGTGCCGGGGGTCCGGAAACCCTCAACAGGGCCCTCTCCACTACATCAAAAGCCGAGGGGGAGCCAACCTCGACCAAAGGATCCGATAATCGGCTCCCCCTCGGATCCGAAGAGTGGATCGGAGCCGGCCCCGAGGCATTCGGATCCGAGGGGGCAGTGCGCTCCAACACCGACGGCGCCGAAGGAACACTAATCCCCCCGGATCCGAAGCTCGGATCCAGGCTCCGAGAGGTCGGATCCGAAGCACTCGAGGGCAGGGTTGGATCCGAAGTACCTAGTACTATTGGCGCCGACCCATCCCCGGCTCCGACGCTGCTCGGCTCCAATCGCTCCGAACCCGGGTAGCGGGTCGGAGAAGGAGCTATAGGTTTGAAAAAAGGGGTCGAGCTTCCCCCCAGAGGGGGGGGAGGCAGGAGCACTCCCATCTGCATCTGGGCCTGGATGAACCTTCTCATCATCCGGTCCAGATCAGCATCAGATAAACTATATGTAGATCTCGACGAGGCTACCGAGGTAGGCCTTGAGTGCCTCCTCGATAGCCTCGACGGAGATCGGGTCTCTTCCTCCTCAGGTCCCGGTGAGAAGCAGACCGGAGCCGAGGAGGGGGAGAGCCGGTAGACAAGGAGGCCGGAGGAGAAGCCCGCTTGGCAGGCGGAGCCGAAACAGAGGTCTCGGCCCGCCGCTTGTGGTGCTTCTCTCTCCGGTCCTTTTTTCTTGCTTCCCTCTCCTCCAAATCACTAGAGGGAGGTTGAGTCCCAGGTGGAGGAGGGGGAGCAGGAGAGGAGGGAACCGAAGACACGGTACCCCCTGAAGGAGCGGTAGCCGAAGCCGTGTCCGGGGGCAGAAGTCCCGCCAGGACCAGCTTCGACCTCCGCTCCTTCAATGCCCTGGGGTTGAACCCTGAACAAATGGAACATCCAGAAGTGAGGTAAACTGACTAAAACTTTAGAATTAAATGCTTGTAAATATAACAAATGCCACTTAGCTGAAGAGCTCTAAAATCCAGTCTGGTCACCAGCGCGGCAAACTAGATCTGAGGTCATGTAGGGAGAGCAGGGCATTATGGGTGAGGGGAGGAGCTGAGAGCTCGGATCCATAGCTGGAAAACCATGCCGGTTCGGATCTGATATCGGATCCATAACTCACAGGTTGCAGACAAATGAATCTCCTACTTCAGATCAATTATTTAAGGACGTAAGTGTGTCTCCCCTATTATTGGACTTACCATTCCTCTGAAATGTATCTCCCATATCTCCCTCAGTAGTGGACTTACAATTCTTCTGAGCTACGGGAGGAACAACCTCAAAAGAAGCAGGCTTACTGTTCCTCGAAACTAATGGAGAAACAACCTCAAGAGATGTAGGGTTATCAGTTACAGACAACATATCTCTAGAAAAACTTTTAATAATCATTTGGCTATTCAAATCTAGAATGTCCTGGGGTTGATCAACCTGGTGTCTTACAAGAGGGGTGGAGCTTAAAAACACTTTAGGACGTACGGAAACGTCACAAGGAGAATTCCCACTACTTGCATTGTTTTGGTTAGAACGTATGGAAATGTCAGAAGTAGAATTCCCACTATTTGTACGGTATTGTTCACTCAATCTTCCTGTAACACTCAATCCTCCTGTATTCAAACTATCTCTCTGTGCGACTATGCCTTTAACAGATCTATTTTCCTGAATTAGAGCATCTCTTAGAAGCGCACTGGACTCTAAACAACTACTGTCCTGTATGTCTACATACTTAGGGGAAGTGACCACCTCATAGGGAACAGACAATTCCTTTACTAAATTATCCTGCATGTGTATCTGTTGTGCGTGTGTACTTGATCTTTCCCCTTCTTTCAGTATGAAATCAGATATCGTGGAATGCATAAAACTACCCTCGTTCATTTTCCCATTGTTATCCCCCAATGAATTGCTAGAGATAGGAACTGTCTTAATTAAACAAGGTTCGATAACCTGTTCGAACACTGCTGCTGAATGCTCCAAGGAAGCGCTAATAGGATTTCTAAACCTAGTTAATTCCGATTCTACTTCTACTCTACCTATAGAATGTTCAGGTTCTGTACCCAGTGAATCTTCCCCCGAACCTACTATGTAGCAGTCAGGATCAGAATTATCACTGGTGGAAGTATCAGTTAGTTCATAATTAACTAACCGCTGAGTTGTTGCGATATTGAACATGTCCGCCTTGGGGAAATCAACTGATTCGCTAATCGGGGACAATAAAACAGTTTTGTTTGAGGGTATACCAGACTTCTCTACAATTCCTAATGTACAACACATATCTTGGCTACCTGGAGAGACAGAGTCCGGGGTGGCTTCTAAACATGAGATTTTCTTAACGTTGCTCGAGTCTAAAAAAACATTTTCACAACAATTAACTTCACTAGTAGTTTCCTTAGTAATAGTTAAGTTAATCAAATTATTGTTGGACAGATGTCTTAATATACTCGGTATCATCTGTGTCATGTCATCCCCCCTAAAGGCTTCTTGTATGATAAAACAGCTGTTAGACGCTACTGCTGTGGGTAACTCTAAACTTTTGTCAGTTGGAGCATATTGGAGGGAAACTGATGGTAAACTCTGACGAGAAAACACTTCTACTGGTATGCTCTCACTAACAGGAGATGTGTCAATAACTACATTTGTGTTGTTAAAACGATCTTTACTGCTAACAGAAACCTTATCTACAAGGTTATCCTGAACATCACTACCAAAGACATTAATTATCGCTGATAACTCTGGTACACATTTCTCTGTCAACAATGGAACAGTCCTTTTTGTCCAAGAGATCGTATCTTAAATCACAACTATCTAAAGTTTGATAACCAGCTGACTTCTGAGTGGACTCAGGTAACTGGGAACAACCATCCACATCCACCAACGCGGAGTCTGTAACTATGTTAAAATCACTCATGTCCTGGTGAACATGCCCTAAAGAACCCTTGATAAAAGATGTGCAAGCATTATGTTGCTTATGCAGTGAAACATGCGAAGACCCCAACTTGAAATTGGACGCTTTGCAAACCGCCCAGTTAGTAGAGGGGGAGCTCACTGCTTGTAAACCCTCTGAGTCATCTAACGATCCCTGTGTAGCTTCATCTGTAGCAGGAATGGAAACCAAAAACAACTTATGGTCTTTACCGAAGGCTAGTGAACCTTCAGACGTTCCTAGTTGAATGGATGTGGGACCCATTCCTGGCATATAATGTTTAGGAGAAAATAAAGTGTTAGTGGTGAGTTATAATTTTGGGTCTGGTATGCCAACCATTACCGTACTTAAACTTCTCAGTCCACTAGAAATCGGCGCACAAACCTCAGGTGACACTCCATTTCCTTGACCACAGGAAGCTGGTGAACAAACATCAAGCGTCACTTCATTAGGTGTCAGACTAGGTGTAACAGCGTTACACAGTGTTGGTGTTAGACTCTGTGTAATGGCATTTAAGAGTGTAGGTGTGTCTGCAACTGTCCCCTGTGTTTCCTCATATTCTTCTTCATGCAACAACTTCATGTTCGGTAATGTACACTCAGTGGAGGGAACTGGTATCACTCCATGTAACAGGGGTTTTGGCGCGAAACAAAAAGGCGCTCTCTCACAATGCGTCAATTTCGTGGAACAAAAAGGTGCTCTCTCACAAGGCGTCAATTTTGTGGAACCAATGGGCGCCAATTTTGGTTTACGTCGCTCATTGGAACTAAGTACTGATACGGAGACTGAATCACTGAGCGCTAATTCTGTTGTGCGCTCATTCGAAGTAAATGGTAATTCAGCGACTGCATCTGTAGAAGGTGTTAGCAAGCATTGTCCATCTTGACTAAATTCTCCATCTTCTTGCCCGCATTCACCATCTTCTTGGCTAAATAAAGAAGGGGAAAAGGTATCTTCCCTGTTCTGTGCATCAATCGCCGTGGGTGCTTTAACTATGTCTCCTAACTTATGTACTTGAAGTCCTTTCGTAGAACTAGGAAAAACATAAAACGGAGTATCATAGTGTTCCGACACATTCAAACTAGATGTGTGTTGATGTTTTTTGTAACTGCACTCATAAGGCTTCTGAGTAAAAAAGTATGTACCTTCATTTTGCTGTTCTAGCGAGGAGAAGGTTGCTGCTTCTTGCTTTTGATCTCCAGTCTGAACAGTGAAAAAATGAGTCTCATCCAAATTTTCTTTAATGAAGTAATTGTCCATGTTGTGTCGAGATATGGTAGAACTAAATTCAACACCCTTTTTTTTGAGTATAGTTCTGTGGAGTTGAAAAATGATTTTCACCTGTGTTTTCTGTTGTGGAGCAGGCATCAATACCTTCCTCTCGAATAGTAGTCAGTGAGTTAGAATCATTAGTCAGTGAGTTAGAACTCCTTTCTTCACTCGTATTTTCCATTTTGCTGTTGTCTTTTAAAGATGAAGACAGCTGTAAAAATCCTGATGGCAACGAGCAAGTGGAAGCTTCAGGTTGGTTCAGGCTCAGTTGAATGGCGCTAACCTCGGCCGAGGGTAGAAAAGCCATAGCTATCACAGCCTTCTTGTAGTCTCTGGCCAATAGATCGGAAACTAGTATATACAACCCAAACCGTAAAGAACTTCGAAGAACTTCAAGAAATATACTATAGAACTTCTGTGTACAAAAATAACAACTATAAAATGACTACTAGACACCCTCAAAGTGTATTAAGCTTTCGTCCTTTAATGTATAGGAACTTCTTCAGAATGAACACAACAAAGCTAACCACTTGCTTATAAACTCCTATAACATCCAATAGGAAACTTCTAAAATTATCATGTGTATATACATATGCATGGCAAAGCCAACAAATCAGAACTTTGGAATGACAAAGCTAATTAATATTAAATACTATTACTGAATATTAATGACCCTGTTTCCCAAAGGAAAACAGAAGGACTAAACACATGAAATAAAATGTTGAACAATAAGAATAAAGTAATGACAGTCAAACCTCCACTTTTTTCAACACTTTTTTCAACACACATGCTAACATTGAGTATGGGTATTGCAACTAATTAACAATACATTCATGTTTATTGCAACCATTTCAAAACACATTTAAGATTCAATGCCTCATTAAGACCAGGATAATAATCTGCTTCCAAGAGGAGTTGCCACTTTAATTCAAGGACTTGCAGCAACCCGTCTGCAGACCCAAAAAAATTTTCAACTTGATCTAAAACCAGAAACCTGCATATCGAAAAGTTACTGCATGATAAACTATGTTTTCCCAGGGCATTAGAGGAATCTCTACCTCTAATGGCAGCATTATGTTCTTTAATCCTATCGCTTAACTTTCTGCTGGTTTTGCCAATATAAAAGCAGGAACAAGAAGAACAGATAGCTGCATACACTACCATAGAACTATTACAATTGAACGCTTTTTTGAATTTAACCGGAACATTACAATGAGTAAAACAGAACGTGTCTCCTGTGAAAATATACTGGCACGCTACACATTTCCCACACCTAAACATACCTTTATTACTATTTATGGGCATATGTTGTGACAATAAGTAAGGTTTGTCCTTTCCTTCAAACAAGGATTTAAAGGTTCTAGTTTTTTTATATGAGAACTTGGGGACTGGACCCATCAAATCTCTAATGGAATTATCACTACTTAAAATTCTCCAATTATTATTTAAAATATCCCTAATGTGATGCATATCTCTACTAATGGGTAGGGCAAAACTATTAAACCATTCTTCCCCATCTTCTCTGGATGAATCTTTATTATTCACAAATCCAT
>NC_056726.1:383812074-383947074 GCF_019279795.1 Protopterus annectens
TATATATATATATATATATATATATATATATATATATATATATATAATGTGTGTGTGTGTGTGTGTGTGTATAACATATAGATATATATATATATATATATATATATTCGCAAACAGATTTTCAACCTTGCCAAAATTGATATGTTTGTACAAAAATGTGAATGTTAGCCTTAAAAGGGGTGTGTAAAGCATTAATTTTCTGTCACAGTGTGTATGACCCATGAACAGGAATAACGGTCAGATGTTGTTTTTCTCGGGGATGTACTTTTCCGACATAAGTTAGTTGAACCCTAAATAACCCAGAGTTTGGCTTCAGAGTGTCAGCCAGTGTCATGTTCCTTGAATATCTTCAAGTATGGCAAGTTGAGATAATACTTACTCATGTAAGTGTAATTTTATGTTTGATCCTATCTTTGAAGTCTCCCAATATTTAACCATTG
Source organism: Protopterus annectens (assembly GCF_019279795.1). Lineage (NCBI taxonomy): Eukaryota > Metazoa > Chordata > Ceratodontiformes > Protopteridae > Protopterus > Protopterus annectens. Next base: position 383,812,515 of record NC_056726.1, read on the forward strand.
CAATGGCAAAGGTCTTAAACCGTTTTGCTGGCAGTTGACAAATATATCCAGTTGCAAGGCATATGTTTTCCAAAATGTCATTTTGATGAATTTTTGAGCATGTGTTGGACTGTTCATAGAAACATATGGTGACAGATGTATTCTTCCCTTGTATTAATCGTTAGTGCCATTCTGTTTTTGCCTTTGGATTTGTAAACTGTCCTATTGTCATCTAAGACATTTGTCCTTCTGCTTGTACTCATTAAATGTAGTGTGTTTTGCATGGAGTATCACTAGCACTTTTTACCTGTAAGACTACTTTACTTTATTCAGTTTTTGTATATTTGGTTTTGGGAAAGAAGTGCAGGTTATCATGAAGATGTCCAAACATTGAAATACACACGTCCTTCTTCACATGACTCAGATGGAGCAGCCCTCTGTAGTGCATTTTTCATTACCTCTGACTGGGAAAGCATGCTCCCCGAAAAGGCAGATTTCACCATTATTCCTCTTTCAATGTCATAAACCACCCGACAGAATAATACTTACCAGTTGACACTAGTCTTTTCACGCTAACATTGTTACTTTTGTGAAAACATTATGAAGTGTGGCAGGGTCCAAAATCTGGTTTCGATAATACGTAAGTACTATATATGTATATATACAGTAGAGAGTCGATTACCCAAAGTAATTGGGACCAAGGGTAGTTTGGATAATCAAACATATAATTGAACCAAATAAAAAACTTCTGTAATTTATAGTAATACTGTGCAAAGTAAATATGTACATCACATCACTTGCATTTCCTTTTGTTAGTTTATTGACAGAGGGAGAAAAACAGGATAAATGCATGACATGTGTGTGCCTATATTTATGACACACAACAAATTTGCTTCTTTTCTACTTCTTGTGTCATGCCTTATTAAAAGAAAAGGTTGGGAACCACTGATTTAAAGACATACAACTTTGTTCCAAGACCAAGTAGTTCTACTACTTACCAGTCGTTAACTGCATAAGACTTCATACTCAAATTAATGCCAAGTTTTCAGTTATTCACATATTTAACAATAATTTACTTACTGCTTTCTTTTGGCTCAGAAGACCTGCACATAATTTTACATGGGAACTTAATCTGTTATGCTACTGGTTAGCAGAAATTTAACCAGTATACATAGAAGTCTACTAATCTGGCCAGCAAATTGCATGGAATATTCAACATCCAAGTGAACAGCTACCAGAACTGGTAGGTGAAATTAATGATGCGTCCCAAGGACATCAGCAGCTTAAAAGGTAAGTGATCAGCTAAAGTATTACAGCACAAGTAGTCCAACATGAATTTAAGAACCTAAAAAGGAGTCAGAAACCAAAGCTCTCAGATCTTCAGTCTGATATGTCATACATAGGCAACTACTACTTGCCTTTAAAAAAAAACAGGTATGTAAGTCAACTTTTATAACTTTACTGCCACAGATCTTCAGTGGGTAGAGTGCCTTCTGCAGTCAAATGGTAAGAAAAGCTTTTCAGACTCTCCTATTGTGGCAACACATTTTAACTCATTCATTTAACACAAGCTCTCACTCTACTCTGTAACATACATTAGAATTAGACACATGCGCACACTTACTTGTTATAGATGACGGCAGAAGCAAGAAGCAGCAGCGAACAGAGCTTTAAATTCCACTTGGTGTATATATAGATATACACATATGCATACATATATACCTGTCTAGGAATATTTGCTTTTTAGACAATAATAAGGAAAGAACCTTCTGCATTCCATGACCAGAATGCATACATTACTTGCCGCTTCTAAAGTTGTGCTTCATAGTAAATAAATAAACAAATAAACATGCAAACAAATCATTTATAATGTTGAGGCTTGGGGCTTGAGTCCTGCTTTAGAATGTGGGCCTGGAGCTGCAGTTCCATCAGCACCTGCCTTAATCTGGTCCTGGATTTATACAGACAAGAAATCCTGAATATCAACTAACTAATAATTTCCTGCAGTTGGTTACCAAATATGGGATGTGATATACACAAGCAACAAGTAAGATGCAGTACATTAAACAAGCGGTAATACATACAAGTGAGTGGTCCTATGAGCAGCACAGAACCCACTGCCGTTGCAACTCAACCTACAAAAAAACTAATATTCCTGCAAGAAAAATATTTCCCCACAACAGCCAGATTGTAGAAATGCATATCCAGGCCCTAGATAACCAAAGAACTTAAAGCCCTACTGAAAATCAAAGACTATTTGGCAACAGTGGAAACATATATCCAACACAGACACCAGAGACAGAGTCATTTAAGAAATCTAAACCAAAAATCGGAATGAAGACAAAGTTTTCTCTATACAAACCCAACAAAAGTCCACTAACAAACAACTCAATCAAATAATTGGCATTCTCCAAACAACAGCACAAGTGTAATGGTTCCATTACTGCATCACCTGGCCCCCATTAACAAATGTTGTCTTAAATTTGCCCTGGTCCCCCATACCTCATCCACTTCATCATTTACTCCTGCTATCCTCTTTCCTTACGGTGCACCCTTCTAGCTTTCTCTCAATAAAAATGAAGGATACTGAAAAACTACTGGAACAAATTCCTTCAGATGTCCCGATAGTTACAGTCTCCTCCTGCCTGGTTTATTATAATGTGTCATGATCAAACAGCTTCCCCATCCCATCATACCTGTAACCTCTGCCTCTGAAACAATTGTATGCCAGACATTTGGAAACAAGCACCCGTCACCCCTCTCTCCTGTGTCCCCAAACCAAACTCACCCACTGACTATAAGCCTATCTATATCCTTTCTGTATTAGGTAACCCACTAGAAAATTATGTTGTTGTTGTTGTTGTGTCTTTCAGCTTTTCCCGGTTAGGAGTCGCCACAGCAAAACTCCGGTCCGCTAATGACTGGCAGTAGATTTTTACATGCCGAGTTGCCAGCCCTGACGCACAACCTTCAACGAAGGTACGCCCATTCACACATATCTCCAGACAGAAGACGCTCTAGCTGAGAATTGAATGGGACAACATCTTACTGTGAGGCAACAGCGCTACTGCAGCACCACCACCGCAGTATCCACTAGAAAATTATGTGATTATGTAAATTTGTTCCACTAGAAAATTATGTAAATTTTGTCTTATGGACAAGAATATGCATTCGTATCAAGGCACGAATATGATTTCTGGTGTGGCACGAGATCAGTTTTTACCACCCTTGCTAAGACAGATCATAATCTTCTACTCTTCTCATTCACAGTCATTAATGCTAATCATAAATCACTTGGCTGGTCCAATGACTTTTTATCCATCAGAAGCTTCAAAGTTAAATTAGTTTTCCAAACATTTACAGTACTCATACTAACCATAGGACTGTCCCAAGACTGTGTATTATCCAGACTTATACTCTTTATCTTTATTAGCAATCTCCTGTCTGACTCACCACATTTACCAATCATATTATAAACAGATGACATGGTAATGTACAGTCCTGGCCACTTATCCTCCAGCTTCAAGAAGGAACTAGAAAATGACGTAAATCAACTCTCTGCATGGCTTTAAAAATTATCCTCCTCCTCCTCAACCTAAACAAAATCAGACCTTGATCTTTATCAATCCAAAAACATTACACAAACTCCCCTAAATATTTCATCCTACTGAATGCACTGGTCACCTTCATTACCTATGAGTTTGGCTTGGCCCACAATTACATTTCCATCCACAGTTAAATGTGAGTAAAGCTAAAGCCGACAATCTTTTCTGGGTAAGAAAAATATCACATTTTCTATCTCCCAAAGGTAAAAAATGAAATTGGTAAAGACATTCTACTTGCAAATGTAGAATGCAGTTTATCTATTAAAATTAACAACTTCCAAGAAAAAAAAAAACTCATTACAGACACTGTTCAATCAAATTTGTTGACTTATAATTCTCTCTTCTAAGCAGAACACATCCGTCATAATGGTCACTTCTGCAGTTTCCTTAATATATGGTTTATATCCTGCAAAGGATAAAATGTCCTGGCAGGATATAACCCAGGTCTATATCATAAGAGTGAATAGGAAAAATCGCGAACGCTCAAAATCTCGAAAGTACAGGACTTCGAAGTGCTTTTTATCTGAGATCGCGGTACAGTGGAGAATGGAATATTTGCCCTTTCCTCACTGTAGGGTGATCTCGGAGTTGGAATATATATTTAGCGGGGGGGGGGCACAGCCCCCCACAATAGCAAGTTTGAGGTCCGGTACTTTCGAGATTATGAGCTTTTACGTGTTTTCCTATTCGCTCATATGATATAGACCCTATAACCCATATAGCTAAGGCTACTACAGCAGTGATCATTCAAACATCTATTGTTTTGGTAAGTTCAACTTACGCAACTGTACTTTCTGTCTGATCTGTGTTAAGGCCAAATGTCTACCTGTTGAAAAGAGATTACAACTATTACTTGGTTCACTTCTATTTAAACATCCAGGTTTAGAACTGTTTCTATTACTTTGTAGCGAGCTCACTATCAGAACTGCTAACGATCACTTTAGGTCTTTCTTCCCTAACAGAATATACACCTCACCAAAATTCACTTCACATCTGTTTTCGGTCAGAAATGGAAAAAACACTCCAAGAAAAAGCAAAGCATTCATAATTGCAACACAGTCTGTTTACTTAATAGACATACATAGTGAGAAACAGTCTTACACTGCCGTCACCAGTACACCTTCTGCAAAATTACTTGAAACCCCTCATCTCTGTGTAATTTTACATAATCCATTTCATTGTATACATCTTCCACATATTCATATGCAGACCTTCTCACTAACTGTAAATTGCATTTCCATTTACTTTGTTCTCATTGCATTTTCAAACCTTATTATGAAACATATGAAGATAAAAACATTGAAAATCCAGAAAGTGTTACAATTTCAGCATACAGACTTGGATCCTACACTTGACAGCGAATTTAAATTATTTCATGTAGCTGTACATTATAAGATGGGGCCAAAGGAAGGGGAGCCAAATTTGACGAGGCCAGTATGGGGCTATGAGTACTATCCTGCTTTGCAACAACAGAGCTTTCTGGAGTACTTTGGGGATTAACGGGAATGGAGGAAAGGCATAAAGAAGACCCGGGGGGCCAATCGTGTACAAGTGCATCCCTTGGTGACTCTCCCGGAGGGGGCATCAGGGCAAAGTAGCTGCTGCATCTGGCAATCATGGATGTGGCAAAAAGGTTGCAGCAAGGCTGGCCTCACTTGCAAAAGATCTGATCCACAATTTCCTGATTTAGAGACCACTCATGAGGCATTAGGATAGCTCTGCTTAGCTTGTCCACTATTACGTTGGATTTCCCTGGGATATGCTTTGCTATCAGAAACTGTTGGGAAGAGACTGCCCACTGCCATACTCTTTGAGCCTCTTGAGACAGGGGGTAAGATCTGGTTCCGCCTTGTTTGTTTATATACCACACGACCGACGTATTGTCCGTCTGAATTGCAATCATTCCTACTGGAAGGGAGTTCTGGAATGCCTGCAATGCCAAGAGAACTGCTCTCATCTCTAGGACATTGATATGCAAGTGGTATTCGCATTCCTGCCAAGTCCCTTGGACTGTCTTTCCCACATAATGCCCCCCCACCCAATCTGGGAAGCGTCAGTGGTCACTGTAGCTACTAGTTGTGGGAGGATGAATGGTCTGCCTAGAATTACGTGGATGGATTGAAGCCACAACCTGAGGTCCCTCTTGCAGGAGTCTGTGATGATGATCTTGTGGGACATGGGCAACTCCTGCATGGACCACTGAGCAAAATGTAACCACTGGAGTACACTCATACATAGACATGCAAGAGGTACCAGAGTAATCGCTGCCACCATGGTATCCAGGACCTTCAGCACAACCTTTGGTTTCTTTTTTGCAAGCAGATTCGACATGATGCAGTGTTTGTTGCCTGTCTTGAAGTTTTGCTACCATGTCTTTTGTATTTAACTCTGCTCCTATAAATGTAATATGTTGTGATGGCAACAAGGCAGATTTTTTGAAGTTTATGCTGATACCCAGTTGTGAACACAGATGAAGAGTGGTGTCTCTGGCTTTGATTAGTAGATGCTCGGTGGTGGCGGTTAGGAGCCAGTCGTCCAGATGTGGAAACACTAGGAATCCCAGAAAATCTCAAGTGAGCTGGGACCACTGCCATGCATTTGGTGAACACTCTGGGGGCTGTAGTGAGACCAAAGGGCAGGGCTTGAAACTGGCAGTAACTGACCCCAACCAAAAGCGTAGGTGATTCCTGGATCGCCTGTCCATTTTTATATGGTAGTACGCATCTTGGAGATCTATCGAGCACATCCAATTGTCTTTTTCTAAAGAGGGAAGTACTGACTGCAGTGTCACCATCTGGAACTTTGATTTTTTTTACAGACTTGTTCAGTCTGCTGAGATCCAAAATGGGCCTGCAGTCCCCTGTCTTCTTTGGAATTAAAAAGAACCTCGAGTAAGTTCCGGATCCAATCTGGTCTGCGAGGAAATTTTGGATGACTCTTTTTCTTAGAAACCTTTGAATTTCTAGGGTTGCCTGATCCCTCTGGCTGTGTGGAACGTACGGGATCGATCTTTTTTCTAACTAAGTGGAAGAGAAAAGAATGCTGTATCCTATGGATATTATCGTTTGTACCCATTTGTCTTGTGTAATATTTAGCCAGGCGTTTTGGTACAGTGACAATCGACCCCCAACTGCCTCCAGAGGTGGACAGGTGGGCCTCCTGTCAGGAGTGCTGGAAAAAGCCTACCAGAGAATGTATCTCTGTCCCCCTGGTTTTGCAGACCCCCTCTGCTGCGAGGTCGGTGTCTTACATTATTGTTTCCCCCTCTGCCCCTGGGGGAAGATTCACCACGTGCATCTGGGAAAACTCTTTGGGACTTATGGAACCTCATCTTTCCTCCCTTTTGGCCTTTCGGTAAGGCCTGGTGAGGAGGGAAAAATGTACTCCCACGGCAGAAAGAGTTGTACCCTCCTGCTCACACCTGGTCTGAGTTTCTTTCACCTTTGGGCTGAATAAAGAAGAGCCATCGAAAGGGGCGTTGACAAAGGAAGACTTGAAAGGTTCCGTGAACTCACATAGGCACATCCAGGAATGTCTCCTTAGGGAAATTCCTGTACCCGCCTCCCTACTCGCTCCATCAGCCGCATAAGATATAAGCCGCATGGAGGAGTTAACAACAGAGTTTAAGGTAGCAAGCTGACTGGTCACCTTGTCTGAAACCCCAGCAGCTGTAGAACCTTGGAGGGTATCACCTAACTCCTTCAGGAGATCCCTCTGCAGTCTAGTGAAGTGAGTCAAGTAATTCAGCGACCTGAGTGTAAAGGCTGCTGATGAGATCTGTCCATCATGCAAGATTCTTTATTCAGTGGATGGACAGACGTGAAGTCTCAGACAATTCCATTTTGGACAGACGTGGAAGTCTCAGACAATTCCTTTTTGGTGGCAGCTGCCGCCACCACAGAATCTACTGGGACACCTTTGGACAAAAAATCCTTGTCAGAGGGGGCAGTAATGAACTTGTTGGGTCTCCTTGGAATAGATTCCACAGATTCTGGAGAGCCTCACGCCTTTCAACTGACTACATTAAGGAGCTGGTCGAAAGGCGGGGTCACCCAAGAGGTGGAGGGGTGAGACCCAAAAGCCTCCAGGTACATGGACTCATCCTCAGAAGGGTTGATGGATTTCCAGCCACATCTCTGTTTAAGGATCTCTAGGATTCCACAAATGACATCTTCAGTGGGTGACTGTGAGGACCCTACTGAATCATCTAGATCTGTGTCTGAAGTGACAGACTCCTCGGGGGACTCTAGATGTTTCCTCTTACATGTTCTGTTCTGGGGGACCTCTTCAGAGAGATACTCTGGAGAGGTTTCGGAAGAGATGGTTTCGCCCACTGGGGCATCCTGGGACTTTAGGTCTCTACGCCTGTGGGGGAGTGATGGTAGAGAGACAGACTCTGGCACTTTTGGAGGAAGAGAGCTTGGATCTTAGAGTGGAGCTGACTAAAGGGACAGCACACTCCTCATGACCTCGAAGGCACCACGATCCCACTCCAAGGCAGCCCCCGGATCCAAAGAACCAGGAGATCGCCCCTGAAGCAAGGCCATAGGCTCTGAGGCCAATGGAGGCGCTGAGCTGACCCGCACCGATGCTCCGAGATGTAGATTCAGATCAGACAACTGTCCGACCCAACTCTCTTCTCCAGAGTCGACGGGGGAGTGTTTGCCCCCAGACTCCTCACCTGAGGATGGCACCGAGTATGTCGGAGCAGAAATCAGGGCCGAAGATCCTGGATCAGGTCTTGGCCCCGAGGTTTCCACTACTATCAAATCCAAGCCCTCCAGCTCCGAAGCCGCAACTTGGGTGCGAGGAGGAATTGTCACAGGAGTGGTGATAGTTGTCATAGTCAACTCTATTCTGGGAGGACTTGACAGGATCTTGGCCAGTGCTGGTGTCCGTAGCAGTCTCGTAACCACCCACTCCACGCTGTCAGTGGACAGGCTCCTGGAAGACTGAGAGGATGGAGCAGAGGACCTGGTTGACTGCAAAATGGGTGAATGTAGTACTGGTGAGACCGGTTCAATATAGGGGACCGGTTCCAACTACGACTCTCTATCGGTTCCCGAAAGGATCAGTGGAGCAGAAGAGACAGATGTCTCAGTCCCGAAAGCCTTCGGGTCCGTGTTTGATTCTTTTTCCTGCTTCTTCACCGGTTCAGATGCTGGAGCCGAGGAAGAAGCTCTTTTTGAAGATTTGTCTGACATTGGTGATTTAGAGGAAAAACTCTGTTTTCCTTCAATAGCCTCAGCAAAAGGAACTTTGAGCAGACCCCTCACAATAAGTTTATTCTTTCTTTCCTGCAACTAAACCCATGACAAATAGCACAGGATTCCTGTAGGTGGACAGCACTCAAGCAGTAAACACAGCTGGTGTGTGCATCCATTAAAGACATTTTTTGTGTACATTGGTCACACTTATTGAAGCCAGAAGACTTTGATTCTTTACCATCCTTAGACATGACTAACTGCTAATATTCAAAACTACAAAAAAAACAACTTCTACTAATGGTTTTAACCATAACAAAAAACAACTACAGTAAAGCACAAACCAAGCCTTATTTAAAAATAAATAAATAAAAACAAAACTATTAACCGAAGGAGACACACACCACAACAGAAGAAAGGGGAAACCAGAGGAGAAGTCTCTAACTTAAACTACAATCTCCCAATAAGCGGAATAGACGGGAAGGTAAAGGGAAGCCCACTAAGTGAAACGAGTCCTCTAACTTAAACAAACTTTGTGTCAAAGTCAGAGAGAGAAATTTACACAATAAAATTCACACAAACCCTGAGAAGAGAGGAAGTTGGGACACGAGATAGGGTAGGGGAAAGGCCTACTGAGAAACGATGGCCAGCAGCACACAAAGTACAGCAAAACAAGCAAATTTGACAATAAGCTAAATTAACACTAAATATTTTCAACAGTAACCAAAAGGAACAAGAATCACTGTTAAAACAAAGAAACTTTTCTACTTAGCCTGGAGCCTAGTAGGAAGCACCCAATCTAGTTTAGCAGCAAACGAGATCTGGGTGTTCTCCCCGAAGCATGATGGGATAGGGTATAGCCTCGAGTCAGGGGATGCTCGCCAGCTTTAGTAAAGGCTGAGTCGGAACTGATGCTCGATTCCGAACCCAATCAGCAAAGAATGAAGGCGAGAAAGGACAACATAACATTGGATATTACTGTGTTCTAGAACTTCCTATAGCTGCTATGGCCAAACATACCATATTCCAGAATCTCTTCACTGGTGAACAGTCTGACAACATCTGCAACATACATTTTCCCTTCCAGACTGTACTTTCAACACATAACGAAAACACCACAACACAATCTTCACTCCTTCTAAAGTAGTTCAAAGCAACAACTAAGATCCAAATGGAAATATATTCCAGCCGCTTATTTCCAATGAGAGAGAGAGAGAGAGCGACCATGTAGTAAAAACAAATGTAATTTATTCTAGCGCCTCGGTGTTACCACCTTCAAGGAATAAAAGAACTACAAAAAAATCTAGCTTTTATATTCTATTATTAATTACACTCAATCAATTAAACAATAAAAAACAATTATCTTATTAAAGCAAACACTTCCAATTCAATTCATTATTTAAATATTTAGGAACCAGTGTCTTGTATTTCAAAATATAAATACTCTCCTTATATAGCAATTTTGTTTTAATATATCTTCTTTAACATCTATACATTCTATTTGTTCTAAAACAGTGCCATAAAACAAATTAACATCATTATTATGAAACATTTTAAAATGTGAAGCAATCACTTTATCTTCCCTTTGTTTATATCTCTCATATGCTCCATGAACCTAACACGAAATTCTCTCTTCGTCTCCCCTATATAATATAGGTAACAAGGACACCTCAAGGCATATATTACCCCTTTACTCTTACAAGAAAAAGTGGCCCTGGGATCAAATTTAACATTATTCATGCTGTGAAATGCATTCACAATATGAGTACATATACTACATCTACCACATTTTAAAGTTCCCCTAACTGATAGTGTATTTGTTATTTCCATGGCAGGCATACTAAACATGCCATGCACTACCATATCTTTCAAATTTTTGCCCCTAGTGTATGAGAAAAAAAAGTTTTCTTGGAAGAATATTTGCCAAAATTTATCTTGCACTAAATACTTCCAATAATTTTCTATTAATTCCACATCTCTTTACTTTTGACATAATAAACTGATACATAGTATATTGGATTCACCAAACATTCTTTGTCCACTCCCTCTCTTTTACTTGTTGGGAATGCCCTATTACTCCCCCTCTCTCTATTTATTCCGCTTATTTCACCCCATATTTTATTTTGGGCTTCTTGTATGACACTTGAGTGTAACTTGTATGTTACTTAGAGTGTAATTAATAATAGAATATAAAAGCTAGAGTTTTTTTGAAGTTCTTTTATTCCTTGAAGGTGGTAACACAGAGGCGCTAGAATAAATTACATTTGTTTTTACTACATGGTCTCTCTTTCATTTAAGCAGCTGGATATATTTCCATTTGGATCTTAGTTGTTGCTTTGTACTTCCAACACGCCTGGCTCCTGGTCTCTACACGTAAGGTGAGAATTTTAAGCCTCCATTAATTTACAGATCAGTTACAAAACTTTGAGAAGCAGAGTTCTCGTAGAGATAAACTTCTTAGCGTGTTCAAATAACATGTTTTGGGGAGTACCCAAGGACTCACCCAAATCCCACAGCTGTAAATATTTACACCAAAACATTGAACCCCCCCCCCCCCGATTAACTTTCCACTCAACCAGGGAGGATGTCATAGTAAGAGTTACAGAAGAGGTGTGATCAGATGAATATCCTTAACCTCACAGGTGTCAACTTAGGAGGAGAGGTCAGAGCAATCAGCAAAACTGTTTTCCACGTTAAGCATCTCAAGTCAACCAGATGAGTTAGTGCAAATAGAGCAAGTGATAGCTTCTCTAACACAGAATTAAGGTCCCATGGAACAGGCACCTGTTTTCTAGGTGGCTTATTATGTTATCACCCATTTCAAAAACAGTTTCATATGAGATTACATTGAAATTGGGGGATCCATGGGCAGACATACTGAAATGACTGAAAAATAAACTTTAATAAGGAGTAAGACAGGCAATACAATTGCAACTCATACAAACCAGAGAAACACTAGCCCTGAATGGGTGCTTTTTTGGCACTAACAAGAAAATCTATTCCATTTGCTTATGTATGATTTTCTAGTAGCAGACTGCTGCATGTTCTCAGAAAACATGTGCATAAAGGGTATTAAGACTCCATGATCCAGGCACTCAGTTGTAGTTAATAAGAGTCAGGATGTATCAAATATCCCTGATCTTGTATGAGTAAATCCAGTCTGTTAGGAAGCTTGTGGTAATTGCCCCTAATGAATTCCAAAAGAAGGGAGAACCATCATTCTCTGGGCCAGAAAGGAGTCATCACAATGATCTCTGGGGAGCCCTTCTTAATCTCTTGGACTACCTTGGAAATCAGTGGAAAGGGGGGAAAAGTATACAGGAAAGTACAGCTGTGCCAGTAAACTTACTATAACATTAGATGTTCAAATGATCAATGCTACAGTAGCCTTAGCTAAATGGGTTATATCTTGCCAAGGATATAACAATTAGCCAGCATCCAAAGTTTTGGGGCACCATCCATGTGCTCAAATTGTTATGCAGCTCAAGATGAATTGCCTAAAAAGACAGGTATGAGTACCAAGCCCTTCAGAAATGTCATGCCAACTTAAACAGGGAAGCTATGCCCTGAGAGAACAAAGGTAGACTAAAACAATATACATACATACGCACATCCTGACAAAACAACACACTCAAAAAAAACTAAGGAGGGTGGAGAGAGGGAGCAGCTACTGCAGCAGTGATCATTTGAACATCTACTGTTATGGCAAGTTTACTTAAACAGCTGCACTATGTTCATCATATTGATTAGTGCTGCAGTAGTCTTAGCTAAATGGATAGATTATCATAGCTTACTAGATTTGGGAGGTGGAAGGAGAAGGGTCCATGAGCTCCTAGTGACAAGTACTAGGAAAGCTTGATCTAGACCTAGAGAAGGAATCAAGCTTGTAGTGCTTTGTAAAAATATGAACAGAGGATCAAGTTGCTGCTTCTAGAATACCTCTAGAATCCAACGCTTTTCAAAAAGTTACAGGGGAAGCCAAGCCCCTACAAGAGTGAAACTTGACCCACCCTGGAATAGTTTTTTGAGGTGAGAATAAAAAAAAAAAAAGTTATATACTCATCATAATCATCAATCTGTGTTGTCCATTTTCATTCTTCCTTAACTATTGGGTTTGTATCTGATTGCTGGATCCACCTCAGCCGTTTCTTCCAGATCGTAGAACACGAACTATTGAGCTCCTCCCTTTACCCATGACGCCCTCATCCCATTACATACCTTAGATCTAGTTTGATGCCCATAGACCTACAAAGCAGTGACAAATAAAGAAAGAACTGAATCTGAGGCTCAAACAACTAACAGAGTTTCCTCCAAGATCCTTTGATCTCTACAAGAGTAAAGTAAGGAGGGGGTTGGTGGATGGGAAGTTGAAAAAGAATGAAAATGGACAACACAAATGGGACATTATGGCGAGTACATAACATTTTTTATCTAATGCCATCATTTTCATTCATTCCTCAACTTTTTTATCTGATATTGTCACTTTCATTCATTCCTCAACTGTTGGGACAGATTCCCAGCTACCTAAATACTGGAAGAACTCCAGGGAAGGATATTCCTGAGCACAGTTGAGCCAAAGGCTGCTCTTCCCCTAGAGACCAGATCCAATTTGTACTGAACAATAAAAGTATGACGATTAGGCCAAGTTACAGCTGCACAAATATCATCCAAGGACAAAAAGGCTGAAGACGTTTCCACAGATCTGGTGGAATGGGCTTTTGGTGAATAGGAAAATGGTACTGTATAATCTCTGGATATTATCCTCCATACCCATGTATCTTTTGCAACTTCTAGGCAGGCTGTCTGGTGCAGGGATAAACAATCTCCAACTGCTTCCACAGATGGGCAGTCAAGCCTCCTTTCAGGAGCACTGATAGGATCTGCCAGAGAAAGTATCCCTAGATCCCTGGTTATACCGACCACCTCTGTTGACAGGATATGTGAGAAAAAGCATCCTTAGATCCCTGGTTATGCGGACCACCTCTGCTGCGGGGATGATGTCTTCCATTTGAGATCCCCCTCTGTCCCGGGGAAACTGTCTACACAAGGATCTTGGAAGGAATCCTGAGATTTTTTGGACCACATTTTCCACCCCCTCACTGGTTCCTAGAAAAGGTCCGTTAAGGGGTCAAAAAACATCTGCCACAGCAGACAGGGTTTCTCCTTCCTGCTAACACCTGGAGAGCATGTCTATAATTCTGGGGCCAAACAAGGAGGTTCTGTCAAAGGAAGCATTAATGAAAAAAAGATCTGAAGGGTTCTGCAAGGTCACATAAGTGTATCCAGGCATGCCTTCTAATAGAAATGCCTTTAGCCACGTGGGAGATAAGCCTCATGGATATGTTTAACAGACTGAAGGGTAGCCGGTTGCAAGGAAATAGTACTCTCTGCCTCGGAGGATATGGTTCCAGAAAGGGATACAGAAAGTTCTTTGATCAAATCCCTCTGAAGTCTCGTAAGTCTGCCATATAATTCAGCAATCTAATGGCGGAGGTTGCTAAAGCACCTGTAGAGCGTCCAAGACTCTGTGTTACAGGGGTGGACAGAGGAACTTTGTTCTGCCAGTTCCTTTTTAGTGGCCACTACTATGACCATGGCATCAATGCTTACTCCTTTACTCTGGGTCTGTATTAGATAATCGAACTTTCAAAAGTTCGAGTGTCATATGGTTGCCACCATATGATCGAACTTTTAAAAGTTCGAAAACTAATAAAAAAAATAAACTACACAAATAACCCACCTGAACATTTTAAGCATGGGGGCACAACCCCCCTGCACCCCCACACCCCCACTCTTTAAATATACCAACTCCGAGATCGCACTACAGTGCAGAAAAGGGAAATCTTCCCAATCCGTGCTGTACAGAGATTTCCATTAAAACATTCAAACTTTCAAAACTTCGATCATATGGTGTCAACCATATGACAGTCGAACTTATGAAAGTTCGATCATCCAACATAGACCCTTTACTCCAATGTGGTCTATCCTTAGATGGTGCCAGGATCCTGTCTGGTGTCTTAGTGACTGGCTTAGTTGTGTCTGTCTCCTTCCACACCCATCGAGAGACTAAATATACGAGCTCATTGGTGGGTGGAGTCACCCAGGAGGTAGATACGCCAGCTCCAAAGGCCTTCAGGAACATCAACTCCTATACAGAAGGGTTATCAGGGGACCAACCACCCCTTTGTTTTAGGAATTCTAAGATGTCTCCAAAGGAGACATCATTGGGTGGTGATCAGGGGGACCCTTCCTCTTCATCAGAGTCAGTGTCCTCAGTGACAGACTCTTGTGGACAGTCTAAGTGCCTCCTTTTGCACTTCCTCTTCCAGAGAACCTCCTCAATGAGGTGCTCCAGGTAGGTATCAGAACAGATAACGATACCCTGCTGGGTGGCATGGAGACTGGTTTGGGCTGGCTGTATGGGTGGAATGGATGACTGAGGCTCTGGATGCAAAATCAAATGGGAGTGGGGAGTTGGAGCTCAGGCAGGTAGAGAAGTCTGAACTCTAGGAACAGAGAAGGCTCTCTTCACTTCTTTGAAGACAGAATGCCTGTGACAAATAGAAAACGACTGTTGCCTCCCACGGCCCCACAGGCAAACAACCCGAGGAGGAAGTCAGAGCTGAGCTGTATACTGCTGAAGCTCCGAGGGGTAGAGAAGGATCTGATAACTTCAGAGTCAAATGTAACACCCTGGAGCCAGTGCCAACACTATGGCTCTGAGAGTTGTCTGGCTCCAAAGTACTCAGGGCCAAACAGCTCACAGACATCATCGGAGTCAAAGATGCCAACATCTTCATATCCGAGACAGACAACTCCAGAGCTTTTGTATCTGATAGCTCTGAAACCAAAGGTCAGATCAGAGAAGGAGATAATATCGAATGTGCAGTCCTAAATTATGGTCCCTGGACCCGATGGGGTAGGAACCAGAAGAACTCCCATTTGTACCTGCGTCCTGAGGAACTTCCTCATCATCCTGTTCACATCTGCTTCCAACAGGGTCCTGGAAGACAGAAAGGATGAGGTAGTGAACAAGGGTCTTGAGTGGTGATGAACAGACTGTTCCAAAAAATGCGTTAAGAGCTGACAGGTAATTGTTTCTGACAGTAACTGAGGAGACTGGGGTGATTTTTCAGATCTTTACCTCAGATCCAAAGTACTTAGATCTGATTTTTAGCTATTTCAAAGCATCTCAGACGATGGAGCTGAAGTAGAAACTGATGTCCATTCAGGAGATCTCTTACAAGATTCCTTAGAAAGAGCATCTCCTTTTTCCTCTAACCTTTTAGGAGTTTGAGCTTCCAAAGCCATAGATGGAGGTTTAGAAGGCAGCGAGACCCTTAAGTATTAGTTTATATTTGCAATCAATTACAGCTTGGGAGTTGAATTCCTTACAAATGTTACAGTCTGAATCCAAATGGGTTGGTCCTAAACAGTAAATGAACTGCATCTGAATTAGGTATTTGATGGCCACACATTTTTTTTAAATCCTGAAGGCTTATCGGACATTTTTATTGAAATACCTATCTGTTAAGATAGTAGAAGGAAATAGAAAATACCAACAATGGTAAAGGAAAAGTACTAAAACAGTACAGAATACCAGCTATAGTAATGAAGCAAAAAGGATAAGCTTTACAAATTTTTTATATAAAAGGATTAAAGGGAGGAAAAAGATAAAAGTATAATAATTACAATAAGTATTATAGCTATAAGAGTTATATAATAAATAGCTAAACTCATAAAACTTCAAAGGCTCACTAGGGTTCATAATCTACGTCCTAATGTTATGACGATAAAAGTGATTTGATGTATGTAAGGTGATAGGGCATTATGGGTAAAGGGAGGAGCTCAAAGCAGTTGAGGAATGAATGAAAATGACAACATCAAATTAAAAGGTAATAGCCTGAAGCAATCATTTAGAAATAGTCTGTTTGGCACAGGTTGTCCCTTCATCTTACCTTCACAAGAAATCAACAACTGATCCAAAGATCTGAAAGATTTTGTTCCATCAAGATAGTACCAGAGTTGTCTGTGGACATCCAATGCATGAAGTATCCTTTCGCCCTCATTTTTGGATTAAGAAAGGAAAACAGGGAGATGGATAGTTTGGCTTAAAGTAAGCTCAGATATCACTTTAGGTATAAATGGATGATTAGTTCTCAAAGAAACCCTGTCTCTGTGAAAAAAGAGATAGGGTTGACTCACCATAAGAGTTTGCAACTCATATACTCTTCTTGCAGAGATCACAGCAATCAGTTATAAGTATTCCATATTAAAAACCTCAAGTCAACCTGAAGAGCTGGTTCAAATGAAGGAAGTGTTAGCTTCTCTAGCACAAAATTAAGATCCCAATGAGGAGCCACTGGTTTTCTTGGCGGTATCTCATGTAAAATCCCTTTCAAAAACATTTTCAAATAACAATGCACTGAAAGAGGGGGATCCTTGGGCAGACATACTGACATGACTGACAATATAACCTTGATAAAGGAGTAAGAAAGACCATAGGATAGTAACTCACACAAATATTGTAAAACCAGAGAAACACAAGCCATGAAAGGGTGACAGTTATGTTGTTGATACCAACTAGAAAACTTTTTTTTGCTAATAATTTGATTACTTAGTATCAAACTTTCTTGTCTCCATTAAGATCTGCTGCATGTCCTCAATAAACAGGTGCCTAAAGAGAATTAAGATCCCATCATCCAGGCAGTCAGTTCAAGTTGATTGGGGTTGGAGAGTGTCAAACACTACTGTTCTTGTGTGAACAGATCCATTCTATGTGGAAGCTTGTGATAGTGCCCCTAGCCATTTCCAAAATAAGAGAAAACCACTGTTGCCTGCTGCAGGGAGTCACCACAATGATCTTTAGAATGTCCTTCTGGATCTTCAGACGTAACCTGGATATCAGTGGAATAGGTGGAAAAGCATACAGGAACATTCCTGTCCAAAGAAAGAAAGAGGCATCTGTCTTCTGGGCCTTCTTGGATGGAGTCCTGCAGCAGAATTGTGCCAGATGATTGTTCAAAAAGGACTGCTTGAGGAACTCCCCATAGATGGATCAAATCTTGGAAGACTCTCTGATCTAGTTTCCATTCATGAGGGTCTGGCTTTGTCCTGCTCAGCTTGTCTGCCACACACTGGAATGCAAGATGCTTGTAGAGAGAGAATGCACTGTTGAAACAATATCCTATACTAACATGGCTAGTCTGCAAAGTGGGAAAGACCTGCTTCTCCCTTTCTTTTTGATGTACTACATGACTGTGGTATTGTCTGTAACAACTTGAAGAGGTTCAGGAGATTAAAGATGACTCAGAGTTGAAGGCATTGATTAGAACAAGCATATCTGATATATTTATGTGTTTGCATCTGCCCATGGTGTCCCAAACACCTTTCACTTTTATCCCTCCTTACACTTCTCCCTATGCAAAGTCTGAAGTGTCACTGGTGACGGACTGCTTTTTTGGGGGGGGGGATACCTGGATTTAGTGAATTTGCTGTCTCCACCAAGTGACTTTTCTTCTAACAAAATGAAAAACTGGGATTTGAAATGATAATGGGTGTTGGCAATGGAATCGAAGAGACTTCAGATGAGATTTTGTCTTTCTCATGTGGAGTCCTGCTGGGGGTATCAAGTGAATCATAGATGCCATGAGACCCAAAATCTTGACGTATTCCTTTGCAGAGACCAAAACCCGGGCTGAAAAGTCTAGAAATAGATCTAAATCTATTTTTTCCTATGTAAGAAAAAAATCTTTGAACTGAGATGTCTAGCAAACACCCCAGGAAAACAATCTTGTGTGATGGAGTCAAAAAAGACTCTTGAATGTTCTCTTGGAAACCCAGCTTGTGTAAGGCATCTCTCTCCCAAGGAAGAGACTACTAACACTTTGAAAATGACTTTGCAAAGATAAACAAGTCATCTAAATATGGAAAAATGTGTATAACCTATAGTCTGCAATGAGCTATAACTAAAGCTAGATGCGTTGTGAACACTCCTGGCACAGTGGATAGTCCAGACAGTAAGGCAGATAACAGATAATTTGATCCAGCTTCACAAAACCTTAAGAAATGACTAAATTCTGGGTGAATAAGGATGTGATGATAAGCCTCTTTTAAATCCAGTGTTACTATGAATCTTAAATGAGGAAAAACAGGTCAGCATTTTGAACGTTGCCACTATCACAACTTGGTTTAAAAAGGAAAGATCCAGAGCTGGCCTCCAGGCATTTTTTCTTTGGCACCAAAAATCTGGATGGGAGTAACTGGCTCTCTTACTCACTGAGACAATATATGTTGAAGGACAGGGGGGAATAGAGGGAGTTTGGTCCGGTGGACAAGGAATTACTCCCTGAAAAGGAGGATTTTCCTCCCACTGCCATTTGTAACCTTGATGAATGAACTTCAAAACCCATTTATCTGAAACTATCTGCTGGCAAAGAAAGAAATGGAGATTTAGACTTTCTGGAAAGGAAAAGGGACTGCTGGGGTGTGAGGGGGGCATATTCCCTTAAATAGCCATTCTAACTTGTTAAACTGTCCTCTGTTTTTGGGGGGGGGGGTGCCCGCCTTCTTTTTGGAACACCCTTGGCATTGCTTCTTACCTGCCATTTACTAGCATTTTACTGAGACTTTTGTTTTGTTATTTGGCCAAACTGGATGAGGAGGTAGAAAGCCACTTGTAGATTTTGGAAAAGGGGGAATGAAAAATCTGAGAGATTCCCTGAATTATTTTACTACTCTCATCACATTTTTGATAACCTCTACAACAGAGGCAACTCTCTACAAAAGGAGAATTTAAAATCCTAATTTTACAGATCTTCTGGGAGGTTCTGAGAACACAGTCAGGCTAATCTCCTTAAAAAAATTACCAGTGACCACTGCCCTGAAAGAAGTAGCAACATAGTCCTGCATACACTTTAAACAATAAGTTGAGACCTGTGACATGCAAGACACTAAACCATATAAAACAGATTTTTCCTCATAAGAGGAAACTGAAGACAAAACATTCCTTATACTTCCACAATTGGTAAGAATAAACTTTACCATATGAGCCTAAAATTTTAAATTCTGAAAATCAAGTTGCAGACACGTACACTTTTCTCCCATACTGATCAATTATTTTACCATCCTTGTCAGAAAAAGTAGGACTGAAATGAAACCACAATCTGTCACTGAAGGCCGTTATGCGGAAAACACAGTGTCAGTCATGTATACCATACAAAGATGTCAGGAATAAAAAAAAGACCTCCACAGTCCACCTCATACGTTAAGTAGTACAAAGTTTATTAGCAACACAATCCATGGTTCACTATCCAAGATTGGATTAAGCTCTTTCGTTCCTGAAAAAACAGAACTTCCTCAGAATCTGGATAGGAACAACATAACATCCTTAAAAATCATGCATTTTAAGACAGTCATAATGTTTGAGCACTGTTTACAGTAACATATCTGGAGGTCCCATTCTTCAACAACTTAGTGTTTAATTCCTTGTTGTTCTCCATATATTGTTTAAAATTAAGAGCAGTTTTGTATACAAAAGTTGGTTCACTACCTAAAATATCCTTGTGTATTGGAAAGGCACTGATGATATTCCAATTTCTCCTAATTATGCTCTTAACATAGCCGGCACATTTATTGTATTTAATAATAATGGCTTTCAGTGACAGGTTGTGGTTTGGTTTTACGCTGTTTTTGCCTGGGAAGGAGGTTATAGGATTGAAATTAACTAAATCTTTAGCAGCAGTAGGATTAACTAAAGCTATAGTTGCTCAATTAGGTTTGGAATGAGTGTATAAAAACATAAAAGACTGAGGAACTTTATACAATCCATCTAGTTGCCTTTTTAGAGGCAGCAGGCTGACGATCAGAAAAATTGCAGGCAGTGACACATACATCTTCAAATGCTGACAGCACAGGAGGGAAGGGGGAAGGTTCTTGAAATTCCATTTGTAACAGATCATAGTATTTTAACCCTGCATCTGTTCATTCACATTACCTTTAAAATGTTGCAACACACTTGTGCGGTCTCTTTACATATCTGACTTGAAATGTCAGAAACTGCAAAGCTAAATGCTCAGAAGAATGAACCTGGTAGACAAAAAAAAAATAATCGACAAAGGAATGTCAACTTTGTGCGAAACACCCGTCACTGCTAGATGTCTCTGACAAACATTATGCAAGGGGGCAAGCCCCGCGGTACCCCCTCACACCCCCTAATTATATATACTAACTCTGAGATTGGATTACAGTGAGGGAAAGGGTACATGTCCTGATCCCCACTGTAGTGCGACCTCCACTGAAAATGCCAAATTCACAACAGCGAATGCTAGCATGTCCAAAGGTCAGTTGTCAATCTCCTTTCCGGTCCAGCTGGTGAATCTGGGAATCTTGAGGCAATGTTACAACTGCCTCATGTACACAGACAACCCAAATTCCGACACATGTGAGAGATGCAACCATATAGCCAAACTGGAGGCTAAGCTCTCTCAACTCAGTACTGGCGTAACTAGTCAGGAGGAGAAGGAAACCATACTCACTACAATTCCAGTCTCACATAGACCTACCACGACAGCAAACCAAACACATAAACACACAAAAACATACTCGGAGGCTCTAAATAAAAATCTGTCTATGCAGCAGAGACCTCCAAAGCAGACACCCAAGCAACCGCTACCCCAAAACAAAACATGTGCAACACATAGCTCACAAAGCCAGTGTGCCGAACAGTCACAGCCCTTAAGGCTAAACAACACACCTGATACACTTGAAATAGGTGACTCTATCGTCAGGCACACTGACGTCCCGCTCACCAGGCTGAACAAGGAGAAGGTCACGGTGAGCTGCCTGTCGGGCGCTAGGATCCGCCACATTACACAAGCACTCAGGTCACTGCAAGGCAAGTACAAATATGACTCAGTCATTGTCCATGCTGGTGTGAATGACCTGAGACATACCTCCCTGGACTACATGAAAAGAGACATAGATGAGCTCTCTGAGCATGTAGCCCAGGCCGGTATGACCCTGACCTTGAGTAGCATCTTACCCTCACCAAGAATGATGCCACAATATGAAGACAAGATGATCAATTTCAACAACTGGCTTAAGTATTGGTGTCATTCAAAGGGGATCCAATGCCTGTCAGCCTGGCATGACATGCTCGACAAGCCACGATGCTTCGATAGGGATGGCTTGCACCTGTCACCCCTGGGCTTTTGGATATTGGCAAAGGCTCTTGCTAACCCCATTGTGCCTTTTTTAGGCAAGGCTCAAAAGACAAACCCACCTCCATAGGTATCACAAGGGATAAGAAACTAAGAGTAATGCTACTCAACGCCAGAAGTCTAAACTTCAGGTTGCACACACTCAAAACTCTCCTTAGCATGGAGAACATCGATATCTGTGCAGTAACAGAAACCTGGTTCAAGGCTCCCGAGAGCAACCCAGCACTACCAGGTTATACCTCATACCATGCTTTTCGGCCCCAAAACTTGGACCGAACCACAAAAGGAGGGGGAGTATCAATATTCATCAAAGATACCCACACCTCCAGGTTGGTGGCACAGCACGAAGCATCAGAGACTATCCATGTGCAACTAACAGTGGGTAAAACTGCCTTCCAGTTTATAGCCTGCTACAGACCACCCTCCCAAACCCAGGAACCCCACTCGGCCTTCCTGAGAACACTGGAAAATATGAAGTTCTCTCCAAACACCATTATATTGGGCAACTTCAACTACCCAAACATAGACTGGGAGCATTACTCTAGCTCCAACACCCTAGCCCAAAGGTTCCTAGAATTTATAAACTCAAATGCTATGGAACAACTTGTTACCACTCCCACAAGAGGGGAAAAATACTGGACCTGATCATCACCAACATGGGGACTCTATGCTCCAGACCAGAAGTGTATCCCTCACTGGTAAGATCAGACCATAAACTAATCTCACTGGATATTCACATCCCGACCCCACCCGTTGCCCAGAAAACCACAGTGAAAAACTTCTCTAAAGCAAATTTCACACTCCTCAAAACCGAGGTGGAATCCTTTAAAGCCCCCGGGCCTGTGGAAAATACGGCCCAGACCGCAGAACCCTTTATAAACGCATTCTATGAACACCTTCAGGAATGCATGGATCATGCAATCCCAAATAAAACCAAGACCCAATTCTCCAAAGGCAGACGTCCTGTCTGGTGGACCCCAGCCATAAACAAAGTATACAATAGAAGGAGGAAGCTACTACATGACAGAGCAAAATCCCAAAAAGGGAAGGCATCTCTGATCAGTATTGGCAAAAAACTATGGGCACTCATAAAATCGTCTAAGGCCAGCTTCAAGAGAAAAATTGCACAGGACACTAAGGATAATCACAAGGCTTTCTTTAGTTATGTTAGAAATCTGGGTGGGAATTCCCAGATATGCACAGAATTAGTCCAAAATGACAAAAAATACACCGAACCCACAGACATTGCCAACATCCCAGCTGACAGGTTCAGTGCAAACTTCTACCCCCCTCCCCACCAAAAGGGCAAATATCTATCCCAGCAGAGTGCTGCCCACCTGACATCTCAGATGCTCAGGTAAGAGCCGCCCTCTCTAAAGCAAAAAACACAGCATCAATGGGACCAGACGGTGTCCCGGGCTGCGTCCTGCGTCCTTCATGAACTCCAAGAAGAGCTAAACCCAAACATAAAACTACTGTTCAATCTCAGCCTTACTACAGGATATATACCCAAAGAGTGGCGTACAGCAACAGTGGTCCCTCTCCACAAAGGTGGTGCCTCAACGGATCCTGGAAACTATCGCCCCATAAGCCTGACTAGCTTTGTCTGCAAAGCTATGAAAAGGATCATCATGGACCTCATAAATAAAGATATTGGGGACCTACAGACACTGGATCCTACCCAGTTCGGCTTTGTTAAGGGCAGATCCTGCCTTTTAAACCTGGTTGATTTCTTTGAAACAGTCACCAAGGCCATTGACGAGGGGAAGGTGGTCCACACAGCCTACCTGGACCTCACAAAAGCCTTCGATACAATACCCCACTCGGGCATTATAGATAAGCTCACCAGCTTAAATATAAAACCCCTATGTCTCTAGATGGATTGCAAACTGGCTCAAGGACAGAACCCACATGGTTAGAATTGCTGGAGCCATGTCAGACTCCAAACCAGTTATAAGTGGCATCCCACAAGGCTCAGTCCTGGGACCTCTCTTATTCGGTATATATTTCTCGGAGGTACAAGCCAACACGGAAGGACTGTGGCTGACCAAGTTCGCAGATGACTGCAAACTGGGCGCCATAATCGACTCTCCAGCTGACACAAGCATCCTCCAAAAGGGCCTCATAGAAACAGACAACTGGTGCATGAGCCATGGCCTCAAGTTAAATGCCAAAAAGTGTGTAGTCATCCCCTTTGGCAAAAACAAAGTGCCCACAAATTGCCACATAGGTGGTAATCCATTAAGTACAGAAGAACTAATTGGGGACCTGGGGACCCAAGTTGATAGCAATCTCTCATTTGACAACCACGTGGCCAAAGTGGTTAGAAAAACATTTTATATAGCCCACCTAATCATGAAGGGATTCACATCTAGATCAGGGGAGGTCATCATGCCTCTTTACTCATCCCTCATCAGGCCCATAATTGAGTACAATGCCCCTTTTGGGATGTACCTTACCAGACACCTGCAGCAACTGGAAAGACCTCAAAAGTACCTCACCAAGAGGATCAAAGGGCTTAAACAGATGCCATATGCTGCCCGGTTAAAGAAACTCCAGCTCTACTCAGTGGCATACCGCCTGCTCAGAGGCGATCTGTACCTGACGTATAAAGCCATGTCCAACCCAGAATTAATGGACATGCTGCACCTCAGAAAATCCAAATCCCATCGAGCTACGCGCTTGAGAGACTTGAACCTCAGCACTGAAATAAATAGGACATGCTGGAGGGACAGATTCATAACCCAAAGGCTCCCTTCACTCTGGAATAAAATCCCAGTCCAGGTTAGGCTGAGTCCCTCATTGACTCTCTTCAAGAGGAATCTTGATGAGTGGATGGGAGATCGTAGGTTTACCCCGGGTATCACTTCTGTGTCACTGTTAGACAGAGGCACAGTATACTAACCTCGAAAAAGGGCATAGCAAAATTAATTTAAAATGTGTGACAAAAGCCAAACACACTCTGGCTAGGCTTATAAATGCCCTAGGGCAGATAGCCTAGTATGAACCTATGAACCTAGGAACCTAGGAACCTATGAACCTATGAGTTCGGCATTTTTCTCTTCGCTAATTCGAACTCCTGAAAACATACTTTCGCTCAACTGAGCATCAAGTATGTGCACCTCGACATTTTAAATGTAAGCCATCCATTCATCTCCCTGTCCAGATTCAGAATCTTGACTCTATTCAGGGAAGATATGATCCCTTTTTCTTTTACCAGAAACCACCTTATAAGAAGAATCTAAATTAGACCCTGAGGTGGACCTAAAAACTACTCCTGTCCAAGGAAATTTGAGAAGGAGCAGATACATGTTTAATTTTCTGTTTCTTTTTGACAGAAATATGAGGCCATCAGGGTTGTTAATGGCAGCAGCATCTTCCCAGGGATGGGAAAAACAGTCTAAGCTAGTAAGTCTTCCCTGCTAGCCCTCCACGGACAGACAAGAGTGGCTTTCCCTTGCAAAACAGCCGCAGAAGACGTAGCTAACCTCCAGTCCATAGTGGCTGTAGATGCTATGCCAGTAGGACCTGGGGTAAAAGATGAGTAGTCTGAGGAACCATCTTTGGCCAAAACAGAACCACCCACCCGTGGGTAAGGCAAATTGCTAGCCTGCTGTGGTGTCTTTGGATGTTTACTTATTTATTTATTTTTTTGTGGCTAGAAGAACTGACCATGGGACTGGTAGTTTGCTCAATGGTGAAGCTGAAAATGGTACCCATTTCCAAAGGAAAATAAGCAGTACAAGCCAGCAAAAATTTAAAGTTATAAAACATCCATTTTTCCCCAATAAAATACAATCTAAATAACTTCAATCCACTTTGCCATCCCACAGTACAATACATCCAATTCTTCTAAAGAAAAAAATAGTTTTAAACTGTTTGCAACAACTTTCAAACTGAAGGGAAGAAGTGCACTCCCATTTAAAAGTACATTTAAGTGCAGCGACAGTCCATGGAAATTCTTTCCACAACAGGAACTTATCTGCCTAGCAGCACAAAAGCAAGAGCTGACCACAGATCCTCAAAAGCCAGTACAGGAGCCCTCTTTTTGGCAGTAGGAAAGCTCTGAAGGGTCTGGCACTCAAACCTGTCTTTTTAGGCAGCTCAAGCTGCTTAATGGTTTGAGAGCACAGAACTTGCCCTGAAGCTTTGGAAGCTGGCCGAGTGTTATATCCTTGTCAGGACATAACCCATTTAGCTATGGCTACAGCAGCAGTGATCAATATGATGGACATCATTCCTGTCTAAGGGAAAGAAAATGCATCTGTCTTCCAGGTCTTCTTGCATGAAGGCCTGGAACATAATTTTTTTTCAGTTGATTGTTTAGACAGGAGACGAAAATGTTTACCTAAGGAATTCCCCACATATGGATCAAATCTTTTAAGACCCCCAATTCAGCTTCCATTTTTGAGGGTATGGCTTGCTTATGCTCCGCTTGTCTGCCACACAGTTTTGCTTTGATGGACTGTAAGATACCCATAGGGTGGATGTGTGCTGTAAAGCTATATGCCATGCTAACATGGCTAGTCTGCATTAGGGGTAAGATCTGGTTACTCTGTTCTTGTTTATGTACCAAATCCTTCTGATACTGTCTGCAGCCTCTTATGTTTCAGAGAGCTGAGAGCATTTAAAGAGCTAGCATCGCTTTTATGTTTATGTATTTTGACCTGTCTTTCTTGTCCCAAAGACCCTGCACTTTTATACCCATTAACACTGCTACCCAAGCAAAGTCTGAAACATCTGTTGTGACTGACTGCTCTAGTGCAGGATGGGGAGAATGGAAGCAGAATCATAGCTGGTTCATCTAGCACCTGGGGCTAGTACTATGAATCAGTGCCCCACTCCCTTAGGGAGAACAAAATAAAAACACTTCACTGTAATAAGCCGTATGTGATTGGCTTATTACAGTTACATCTATGTACCCCCAGTTAAAAAAAAAATTGGACGTTCCTTCTACTGGCATACCAACCAGGTGGCCAGATACATGATCTGTCCCCCCTCCTGACCCAGACATTCAGGTCATGTTTCTGTGCTGTGCCCCCAAACCTCCTTTAACATATTTTATTAAAAAAGCATTTCTTCTTTTACACTGTAGGAGACAGTTGCTACAGTTTATACCTGCCTGCACGGAGTGCTACAGCACTCAGGTTTTAGTAAAAAAAAAATATATATATATATATATATATATATATATATATATATATATACATATGTGTACACAACACACATATACGTATATATACAGTGGATATAAAAAGTTTACACATCCCTGTTAAAATGCTAGGTTTTTGTGATATAATAAAATGAGACCACAATAAATCATTTCAAAACTTTTCCCACCTTTAATGTGACCTATAACCTGTACAATTCAATTGAAAAACAAACAAATCTGTTAGGGGAAAAAATATAAAAAATAAAAAACGTACAATAAGCTGGTTGCATAAGCATGCACACCCTTAATCTAATACTTTGTTGAAGCACCTTTTGATTTAATTACATCATTCAGTCTTCTTGGGTAAGAGTCTATCAGCATGGCACATCTTGAGTTGGCAATATTTGCCTACTCTTTCTTGCAAAAGCGCTCCAAAACTGTCAGATTGCAAGGACATCTCTTGTGCACAGCCCTATTCAGGTCACCCCACAGATGTTCTATTGGATTAAGGTCTGGGCTCTGGCTAGGCCATTCCAAAACTTTTAATTTTCTTCTGGTGAAGCCATTCTTTTGTTGATTTGGATATATGCTTGGGGTCATTGTTGTATTGAAAGTTGAAATTCTTCTTCATCTTCAGCTTTCTAGCAGACGCCTAAAGGTTTTGGGCCAAAAGTGACTGGTATTTGGAACTGTTCTTAATTTCCTCAACCTTGACTAAAGCCCCAGTTCCAGCTGAAGAAAAGCAACCCCAAAGCATAATACTGCCAACACCATGCTTCACCATGGGGATGGTGTTCTTTTGGTGACACGAAGTGTTGTTTTTGCACCAGACATACCTTTTGGAATTGTGGCCAAAAAGTTCAACCTTAACACATTTTCCCACATGCTTTTGGGAGACTCTATGTATTGTGTTGCAAATTTCACCTGGGCCTGGATGTTTTTCTGTGTAAGAAAAGGCTTCCATCTTGTAACCTTACCCCATAGCCCAGACATATGGAGAATACATGAGATTGTTGTCACATGTAGCACACAACCAGTACCTGACAGAAATTCCTGCAGCTCCTTCAGTGTTGCTTTAAGTCTCTTGGCAGCCTCCTTGACCCATTTTTGTCTTGTCTTTTCATCAATTTTGGAGTGATGTCCAGTTCTTTGCAACGTCACTGTTGTCCCATATATTTTCCACTTTTTGATGACTGTCTTCACTGTGTTCCATGGTATATCCAGTGCTGTGGAAATTTTTTTGTACCCTTCTCCTGACTGATACCTTTCAAAAGGAGATCCCTTTGATGCTTTGTAAGTTCTCTGTGAACCATGGCTTTTGCTGTAGCAGGCAATTGAGTAAATGTCAGGAAAATCCTACTAGGACAGCTGAACTTTATTTGGGGTTAATCAGTCTCTTTAACTGATGGCAGGTGTGTACCCAAGAAGAGGTGCTTCAACAAAGTATTAGTTTAAAGATGTGCACACTTATGCAACCAGCTTATTGTACGTTTTTTATTTTTTATATTTTTTCCTCTAACAGATTTGTTTTTCAATTGAATTGTACAGGTTATAGGTTACATTAAAGGTGGGAAAAGTTTTGAAATGATTTAATGTGGTCTCATTTTTTTATATCACAAAAACGTGTCATTACAGGAGTGTGTAATCTTTGTATATCCACTGTGTGTGTGTGTGTGTGTGTGTGTGTGTGTGTGTGTGTGTGTGTGTGTGTGTGTGTGTTAGCAAGCAGCTGCTACAGTTTAGACCACACATGGAGGGCTACAGCACTCAGGTTTGACCACAAGTGCAATACCAACTTTTAAAAGCCGGTATTGCATTAAACAGCTTTTGGGATAAGCTGACCCCACCCCACCCCCCCCCAAAAAAAAAAAAAAACTTGTGCACAAGGCAGGTGTCCCTCTAGCCCTGCCCTGGCTATGCCACTGAATGGGAGACCTGGATTATGAAAAATTTAATACCTCTACCAAGAAATTTCCCTTTTCACAAATTGCAGAACTGAGACTTGAAAAGATAATGGCTGTTGATGATGGAACCAAAGAGATTTCAGATACCATTTTATCTTTCTCATGTGGAGTCTTGCAAGAGGTGTCATGAGACTCATTGGAGCCAGGAGACACATAATCCTGAGGTACTCCCTCACTGAGATAAAAGTCTGAGTAGAAAACCCCTGGAATAAATCTAAAAATATATCTATTATTCCAATGGAAGTACTACTCTTTTTACTGAGATTTCTGCCAAGTATTCCTGAAACAGAACCCTGTGTGACAGAGCCAAAAAAGACTTTTGAATGTTTTCTTGGAGTTTCAGCCTTTGAAGGAGATCTGTTATACAGGTGCAAGAATCCTGACACTTTGAAAAAGACTGCAAAAAAAAGTTATGTACTCACCATAACGTTCCATCTGAGTAGGTAAACTTCATTTGTCAGCAACCTGTGGGTATCGGATCCATATCGGATCTGAGCCGGCAGCTTCAAACAGCTAAGATCCAAGCTCCAAGCTCCTCCCCTTACCCATAATCCCCTGCCATCCCTCTCTGACCTCAGATCGAGTTTGCTATAGCAAAACAGCATATTACAACAAAGGATCACCTGCAACTCCTAACCTGGTGTTATCTGGAGAAAAGGACAAGGAATCATTCTAGGACGTACTATAGGTTAGGGGGATGGAGGGGGGGTTGGTTGCTGACAAATGAAGTATACCTACTCAGATGGAATGTTATGGTGAGTACATAACTTCTTTATCTGAAGTAGTTAACTTAATTTGTCCATCAACCTGTGGGACAGAGTCCCCAGCTACCCAAACTTGGGGGGTCCTCATGGAAGGATATTCCGGAGCACTGCAGAGCCGAAGGATGCTCTCCCTCTGGAAATTAGATCCAACTTGTAATGGTTAATGAAAGTATGGGATGAAGCCCAAGTGGCTGCTGAACAAATGTCATCCAAGGACACTCTGGAGCAAAAGGCAGCAGAAGTAGAAATCGATCGGGTAGAATGAGCGTGGACTCTTTCAGGTTCAGGTCGACCAGAACTCTTATATGCAAGAAGTATACATTGGGAAATCCATTTGGACAATGTAATTTTTGAGACTGGTTTGCCCAAAGAGAGTCTTGCAAAGGATACAAAGAGTTGCTCAGATTGCGTATGTTCAGCGGTCCTGTGCAAGTAGAATCTCAATTGCCTATGTACGTCCAGAGAATGTAATTTGTATTCACCCTTGTTTTGATAATTTGGAAAGAAAACTGGTAAATTAATAGACTGATTAATATTGGGCTCAGAAGCAACTTTGGGTAGAAAGGAGGGATTGATTCTGAGGGAAACTCTATCTTTATGGAAGACCAACTACGGGGGTTTGGCGCAAAGGGCTTGAAGCTCCGAAACCCTTCTAGCTGAAGTGATAGCGATGAGAAAAGCCGTCTTCCAAGATAAGTATTTGAGATCCACCGAGGCTGCGGGTTCAAATGGAGGGGTGGTCAAGGACTGGATAACAAGGGTTAAATCCCATGGTTGGACCGCATCTTTCACCGGAGGCCTTAAGAGGAAGGTGCCTTTTAAGAAAGTCTTACATAATTTGGAAGATGCTAAGGAACCGAGATCACTTCCCACATGATAATGGGAAATCGCAGCTAACTGGACTTTGACCGTGGAAGAGCTAGCACCTTGGTCGAATAAGGTCAACAAAAATTCTAACACCGCTGGTATGGGAGTTGTAAAGGGATCCAACTTTCTATGCTCCGCCCAGATAGTAAAGCGTTTCCATTTGCTGTTATAAACCTTTCTCATAGAAAGTTTATGAGCGGCCACTAAAATAGCCTTAACAGGGGACGAGATACCAGGAGTCCTAACTATTACTGGAACTGGATCAGCCAAGCTGTGAGCTTGAGGTTGTCCAGGTTTGGAGTTGGTAAACCCAGTGGGTGAGAGATCAGATCTGGGGTGGGATCTAGAATCCATGGAGGATTCACTAGATGAGACCATAGGCATGGGAACCATGTTTGACGAGGCCAGAATGGGGCTATGAGGATCACTCTGCTCCCCAACCGACAGGCTTTCTGCAAGAATTTTAGCATTAGGGGAAGAGGAGGATAAACATAAAGTAGACCGGATGGCCAAACATGCACCAGAGCATCTCTGGGGGATTCTCCTGGTGGAGGAGTTAGAGCAAAGTAGTTGCCGCACTTTGTG
This sequence comes from Protopterus annectens, assembly GCF_019279795.1. Classification (NCBI taxonomy): domain Eukaryota; kingdom Metazoa; phylum Chordata; order Ceratodontiformes; family Protopteridae; genus Protopterus; species Protopterus annectens. The sequence continues at coordinate 383,843,855 of NC_056726.1, forward strand.
TTCGAAGGAGACATGAAGAGATCGCAGCAAGGTTGACCCTACTTGAGGAAGATTTGCTTTGCTATCCTGGGGTTCAGAGACCACTCATACAATGAGAGGATAGTTTGACTCAGCTTGTCTGCCAAAATGTTCGACCGACCCGGAATGTGCATCGCTATGAGAAAGCGGTTGGTGGAGATCACCCAATCCCAAACTCTCATGGCCTCTCGACAAAGTGGATAGGATCTGGTTCCCCGTGTTTGTTGATATACCAGACTAATGACATGTTGTCTGTCTGAATTGCAACTGTCCCTAAGGGAAGAAGGGCCTGGAGTGCTTGCAACGCCAAAAGCACCGCTCTCATCTCTAGGACATTGATATGCAATAAGGTCTCTGAATGGGTCCACATGCCTTGGACGGTTCTGCCCATACAGTGCCCCCCCCCCACCCTAGGCGAGAAGCATCTGTGGTCACCGTGGTTAGAGGTGGGGACATAGAAAAGGGGCGCCCTATCTGGAGGTCCGGTGACTGGAGCCACCAGAGCAGGGAATTCCTGCAAGCCCTGCTGAGGGGAATGGGTGAACTCAGTGGGTGTAGCAGGATGGACCACTGAACCTGCAAGGTCCATTGTAGTATCCTCATGTTCAAGCGCGCTAAAGGTAGCAAATTGATCGTGGCCACCATGGAACCTAGAGCCCTCAGAACCAATTCCGCTGGAGGAGCCGAGGATTGTAAAAGGGCCAGTATGTGGAGCTTCAGGGTACGAATCCGGTCCGGAGTTAAGAAGACTCTCAATAGGTTTGTGTCTAATCTGGCTCCTATGAAGTCTAAGATCTGGGTTGGATGAAGGGAAGATTTGTTGAGGTTGGTTGTGATTCTCAGCCGGAAGGCCAGGTGGAGGAAGTAATCTCTGGCTGAACATAGTAGATGCCTGTTGGGGGCGGTCAGGAGCCAGTCATCCAGGTAAGGAAAGACCTGTATTCCCTGGAGTCTCAGGTGGGCCGCTACTACTGCCAAAACTTTGGTGAACACCCTGGGGGCTGTGGTGAGACCAAAGGGGAGGGCCCTGAACTGGTAGTGACTGGCTCCTAGCCAGAAGCGGAGAAACCTTCTGGATCGTCTGCCCATCAATATGTGGTAGTACGCATCCTTGAGGTTTATCGAGCACATCCAGTCGTTCTCCTGTAAGAGAGGGAGAATTAATTGAATGGTGACCATCCAGAACTTTTCTTTGGCCACTGACAGGTTTAGTAAGGACAGGTCGAGGATTGGCCTCAAGTCCCCCGTCTTTTTTGGCACCAGAAAGAACCTGGAGTAGAAGCCCGATCTGGTTTCGTCCAGGGGGACGCGCTGGATCGCTCTTTTTTCTAGCAGCTGCTTTATTTCTGCAGCTGCTGCCTCCCCTTGATTGGGTAGGACATCGGGGAGTCTCCGGGGTTTGGGAGGGGGATTCAGAAAGGGGATTTTGTAACCTCTGGATATGATTTGAAGCACCCAGCGATCTGTTGTAATGGACTCCCAAACTGCTAGGTGCCTCGAGAAACGTCCCCTGACTGCCTCCAGAGAGTAGCAGTCGGGTAACCCCTCATGGCTGTTGTGTGGGCCGATCCGAAAAGGGTTCTCTCAACCCAAAATTGTTCGGTCCCCCTCTGCCTCTGGGCTGGCATCCACCCTGTCCTCCTCTGCCTCTGAAGGATGAGGGGTCCGGAGCGAAACAGGACTGTTGAGACTTCCGGAACCACATCTTCTTCTGTCCCCTTTGTTTCCTGGAGAAGGACCTCTGGGGAGCCAAGAAGCGGACTCCGATGGCAGACGTCTTCCCGTCTTTCTCGCTCTGGACCAGCGTGTCGCGGACGGTCTTGCCAAAAAGCGAAGAACCGTCAAATGGGGCATTTGCGAAGGATGCCTTGAAGGGTTCCATAAAATCGCAGAGGTGGAGCCAAGCATGTCGTCTCAAAACAACGCCCGCTCCACTAGCTCTAGCGGCTCCTTCCGTAGCATGGGAGAGGAGTCGCATAGAAGTGTTCGAGATGGACTTAAGAGTGGCCATTCGAGCTGAGAATACCTTCTTATCCTCAGTCAATATGGACTCTGGGGGTGACCCGGCATATTCCTTGATGAGATCCCGCTGGAGTCGTATGACGTGTGCCATATAGTTCAGCGACCTTACAGCGAAGGTAGCTGAAGCGAACATCCACTTCCCCAGGCGGTCCATTGTCCGAGACTCCTTGTCGGGAGGATGGACCGAGGAATTCTCCTGGGCCAGTTCCCTCTTTTGCGGCAGCCGCCACCAACATGGCATCTACAGGAGCACCCTTGCTCCATACCGTCCTATCAGTGGGGGGGGGGGGGCTAAGGATTTTATTTGGTCTCTTTGGAATGGGCTCAACAGTGTCCAGTTCCTTCCATGCCCTGGTAGTAATGAGATCTACCAGGGGATCGGCGGGAGGGGACACCCAAGAGGTAGATGGGCCTGCGTCAAATGCCTCCACAAACACAGATTCATCCGAGGAAGGTTTTTGGGCTGACCACCCCCCTCTAATTCAAAGCATTTCCATAATGTCTCCGAAGGAGACGTCCTCGGGGGGATGACCTTGGGGAACCTTCCCCTTCCTCTAAGTCTGTGTCTTCTGTCAAAGACTCAGGTGAGTCCAAGTGCCTCCTCTTGCACTTATGTTTGTGAGGGACCTCCTCGGGGGGGGCTGTCCGAAGAGGCCTCACCAACCACATCTTGTTCCTCTAAGGGAACCATCTGGGACGTAGGCGCAGGCTGTCCCTGGGGCCGGGTGATGGAAGGTAGACCCATCTGAGAGAGAGTGCACGGTGGACCTGTAGTCGGAGCCTGGGGCCTCGAATCCCTCGACAATACCCTCTCCACAACACTGAATGCTGAGGGAGAACTGCTCTTTCTAGGATCCGAGAGCAGCCCCCTCGTTTCCGATGTGTGGATCGGGGCCGGCGCCGAAGCAATCGGATCCGAAGGGCCAGTATGCTCTGACTGAGACGGAGCCGAAGACACACTGACACCTCTGGATCCAAAGCTCAGCTCTCAGCTCCGAGAGCTCGGATCCGAAAAGGGACCCGACAAACGCGAGGGTGCAGTCGGAGCCGAAGTACGAGGCACTATCGGCGATGAACCTCCCCCGGCTCCTATGCAACCCGGATCCAAAGGCTCCTAACCCCGGAAGTGGGTCGGAGAAGGAGCAATTGGGGCAAAAAAGGGGGTAGAGCTCCCCCCCAGAGGGGGGTGCATGAGCACTCCCATCTGCAGCTGGGCCTGGAGGCACCTACGCATCATCCGGTCCACATCTGCATCGGACAAGCTTCTGGTGGACCTAGAAGAGGCCACCGAGGCGGGCCGAGAGTGCCACCTCGATGACCTCGAAGGCGACTGGGTCTCCTCCTCCGGCTCTGGGGAGAGGCAAGGTGAAGGGAGCCAGGAAGGAGAAGGCCCGGAAGCCCTGGGAGAGGTAGCTTGTTTAGCCGGCAGAGCTGAGGAGGAAGACTCGGCCCGCTGCTTGTGGTGTCTATCTTTCTTCTTCTCCCACCTAGCTTCCCTCTCCTCCTGGCTTAAGGTGGGAGGTTGAGTCCCGGCCAGGGGAGCAGGGGTGGAAGGGGGCACTGCCATGGCCGTGGCAGGTGCCACCAAGGGACAGGAGGCAGAAGCCAAATCCGGGGGCAAAAGTCCCGCCAGAATCAACTTCGACTTCCTGTCCTTTAGAGCCCTGGGGTTGAAGGCTGCACAAATAGTGCAGCCTGAGGAAAGGTGGTCAACCCCAAGGCAAATAACACACCGAGTGTGGTCATCCGCTGGTGATAGCTTATGGCCACACTCGGTGCATTTAGAGAAAAAAGTTTTTGGGGCCTCAGACATAGTCTAACTAAAAACAACACAAGGCCCAACACACATGCCTTCACACACACAGGGAGGAATGAACTACACTAAAAATAACGAAATAATATTATAACTAAAAGGTTTTAATACTAGGGAGCAACACACACAACAAGCAATATCAGCTACAAGAAAAGTTAGAAAAAGAAATATTTTTTCTCACTGAACGACTAACTCCCACGCCTGGAACTCGTTCAAAGCTGTTGATTCAACCGTGGCAAACGAGATCTGGGGTCAGAGAGGGATAGGAGCTTGAAGCTCGGATCTTAGCTGTTTGAAGCTGCCGGCTTGGATCTGATATGGATCAGATACCCACAGGTTGATGGACAAATGAAGTTAACTACTTCAGACTAAGCAAGTTATCTAAATATGGAAAAATGTGGATAGGATACCCTGTAGCCTGCAGTGGGCTATCACAGGAACTAGATACTTTGTGAACCCCTTGGAGTAAAGGATAGTCCAAAAGTAAGGCAGAGAACTAATAATGTAATCCAAACAAAACCTTAAGAAACCCTTAAAATCTGGATGAATAGTGATGCAGGGTTATGTATCTTTTAAATCTAAAGTTATTAGAAAACTCAAATGAGGAAGGAGGGGTAACAAGTTGTGAAGTGAAAGCAGTTTGAACATGTGGTACTACATCACCAAATGATTCAGGGAAAAGAAACATCCAGAACTGGTCTCCAAGAGTTTTATTTCTTTGGCATTAAAAACATTCTTGTGTAATACTTTCCACTATATGATGAGAAGGTACAGATTCTGTTACCCCCAAGACAGCATATGAAGTAAGACAGGAGGAAACAGAAAGGTTCATACTTCTCAACCTCTTACAGCAAGAAATCTGGACAAAGCCACAAATAATGGGGGGATAAAAGGGCAAAAATAGGGACAATTTTTACACACTTAGAAAGATGATATAATATTTTTTTTTTTGCATTAGCATGAATTTTCTGAAAGGTATAAAGTCTGAATTTTAAATGTCTCTCATTATTTTATGACTTCAAGTCCTCAATGATTTCCTAGTAATTTGCCAGAAAAAAACACAATTTTATGATCAACAGACCAAAAATATGATGCAAAAATCTGGACATTCTACAAAAATATGTACAGTTGAGAGGTATGGAAGGGTTTAAGCTGGTGGATGAAGAGGAATACCCTGGAAAGGAGGAATTTCTTCCCACTGCCATCTGTATCCTAGATGGATCACATTCAGTACCCATTTGTCTGAAGCAATCTGTTGCCAAAGAGAAAATGGAGATTCAGACTTTCTGGAAGGGTTAAGGGGCTGTCAGAGTAGAATGGATAGACAAAGTCCCTTATATAGTCCTGCATTTCACCATTTACTTGTTAAAAAAAGGAATTTTAGGAATGGGTAGTGGAAATCATTCAAGAACTGTTAGGAAATATAGAAATTTCTTTAGAAGTAAGAGCTAGTGAAAGGAACAAAATGAAACTGGAGTTTAAAATAGAGTAGAAATAAAAGAAAAACAGATATGACCCAAGGTATTGCACAATAAGGGGAATCTCATGGAATAAGAAGAGGTACAACTGCTGAGTGCTAAAGAGAAAATAAGGAAGAATCTGTATAATATCCATGAGTTTAGAAAGATTGCTGTTAAGCAAGTGTTTTTTGATAATAACCGCAGAGAGTACTGCATTGATGGTTCCTGGATGTATCTTAAATAGCATAAAGTATGACTTAGCCACACGCCTAACAACACTGTTCAGTCTTAGCCTTCATACAGGTTTTGTACCAAACAAATGGAGAACAACTACAGTCATTCCCCTGCTTAAGGAAGGAAGGGCAATTACAAATACAAAAGTTTGACCAGCCTCAGATGCAAAGCCATGGAAAGACTTATCATGGAATTAATCAATCAGGACATAGGAAACCTCCAAACAACAGACTGATTTTATTTTGGATTTGTCAAGAGCAGATCATACTAATCAACCTGGTGGATTTTTTGAAAAGGTCACCAAAGCAAGGGATGAAGGGAAAACACTACATGGTACATACCTTGACCTGGCCAAACCTTTTGATACAATTCCCACTCAGGCACAGTAGCAAAGCTGAATAAACCCCAGTGTCACCCACTGGATTATCAATTGGCTCTCATATAGGATAAGATAATCAAAACAGGGAAAGTTACCTTCACAAAAAGACATGCACCAATGAAGTCCCCCAGGGTTCTGTGCTGGGACCTCTCCTACATGGTATATACTTTTCTGAAGTAAAAGCCAATACCAGATGACTGCAAGCTAGCAGCAGTCTTTGACTCCCAAAATGATTTAGCCATTTTACAGGAAGTTTTAAATCAAATAAATAACTGGTGTCAAACTCATGGTCTGAAACTAAATGCCAGAAAATGCATTATTGTATCCTTTAGGAACTCATTTACACCAAACTACCACATTCACAATATTCCCCTAAGAGTGGACCCAGTTGTTCATGATTTAGGAACTTATGTGGACAGTGACCAAACTTTGACCAACATATGTCTGCTGTTTAAAAGTTCTTCTATATTGCACAGCTTATAAACAAAGGGATTGTGTTTAGATCTAGGGATGTCATTGTCCTCCTTTACTCAGCCCTCATCAAGCCAATCACTGAATATAATGTCCCCTTTGCCACGTACTGTCCAGATATTTGCAACAACTAGAACACCCAGAATAATACCTTACTAAAAGGATGAAGGCCTAAACAATATGTCCTACATAGACCGACTCAAAGCCCTGTCACTATACTAGGCATCTGACAGACTTAAGAGATGGCCTCCATCTGGCATACAAGGCATCCTCCAAACCATTACTGACAGATTTACTGCACATCAGCAAGTCAAATGGCATCATAAATACTTGGCCTAGTGATCTAAACCTCTGCTGCAACATCAGCAGAACAGTTTGGAGGGACAGGTATATTTCATAGGGGATACTGGTGCTGTGCAGCAGTCTCCCCATCCACAAAAAACAAAGTATATCCTTGTCTGTTTTCTTTTTTATTTTTTTTAACAAGAAACATCTTTATTAAATTATCACTTATGACACAGACAATCATACATTTATATAAATGAAAACAAGCCATATTGACATAATTATAGTTGCAAACATCATACATCAGTTATAATCTATCCAGTCAGTGTCAGTCAAACATTAGATAGCTCATTCAAGTCCTGCCTTCTTTTAATCCTCATTCCTCATCTGCATGTATTGTTTCCACAATTTCCATTTTTTTCTATGCAAGAAAATAGAACTTTCAGTTATTCGGTTTTTCTACTGTCTTTTGTTTAGTCTCTTCCCACAATTATTTACTAAAAAAGCCTTATAATATTCAATATTTTTTCATTTACTTGCTTTCTCATTAAATGTGTTACTAGATTAAGCTAATAGCCTTAACCCAGTCATTCCCTATGCAAGAATGAGAAAAAGAACACTCATTTTTCATTTTCATGCTCTTTTAACCAGACCTTTTTTTTACATTACAAATTCTTAAAATTGAACAAGGAGAAAGAAGACAGAAAGAAACAAAAAAAGCAGAAAACAGCAGCACCTATTTACACTGGTATCCCCATTACACTTAAAAATAACTGAAAAAAAACTTTATAACATGCACCATTTAAATAGTACTATTAAGAAAAAATGTTATACTTGCAGTTATCTTTCTCCCTCCTCTTCCCCTCTCCTCAGTATTTTTTTGAACATCAATGACGAGAAGTAGGGCATATGCTTTAGTCCCCTACAAGTTTAAGAAAGTCTAATATTTCCAGATTTTTTTGTTCTATACCTGTTCTTATCGGTCTCCCAAACCCTGTCCCTGCTTCATTTGTAATGTACTCTTGATTCTTCTAGTCAACTCTTGTGCTTTCTTCCTTCTGTCAAACATTTTCTGTTGAAACACTGGAAAAGGTTTCCCTGGCACAGTCTCTCTATGGTCTTCATTACCAGAGGAACAAGAAGCAGAATCTCCTTCTGTTTCACAGCTCAGTTTTTGTTGGAAAAAACTTCTGTATTTCTTCCTTAGCATGTAGTTCATCAAAAATGATTTTGTTCCTTCAGGGAAAATATTTTGAAGATAGCTGGGTACAGCAATTTGACTCTCATGCCTGTTTCTCAACATTCCCTGAATAATGGGATAAATTTATTCCTCTTCTGCCTGGTGTACAATAAACAGTCATACTCCACAAACACTCTGCTGTCTCCCACTTTTACTATTTTGACCTTCTGCCATAGTTTTGTCAGAATCAACTTCTTCTGCTGGTAAAATTGCATCTTTACTATTAAAGGTCTAGGCTGTTTTCTCATAGCCAGGTCTGGAGCATACAAACAATGTGCCCTTTCAATTCCTGTTGTGGAATAACAGTCCAGTTGCTTTCTTGGGCTTTCATAAAATTAATACAATCTGCTCCTTCCAGCTTCTAAGGTACAACAGAAAATATCAGGTTTTCACTGAATGCTCTGTCCTCTAATTCTATTATTTTTTTAAACATCTCTTCTTGTGTAGTCTCATATTCAGCCAGCCTTTTCTTCATTTCTACCTCTGAGTTTTGCAGTTTTATCACCCTATATGAATATCTGTTTAAAGCTTCTTCCAGTTTTCCAGCCTTTTATTGTTTGAGTTGATATACTCCATCAGTGCTTCATTGATTTTAGTCAGGTTTATGTGCAACTGCCTTATACTTTCCTCTAGGCTACTGGAAGTCATGTCTCACGCTTACACTGCTTTTTGCTGCACAGCTACAGTACTTTTCCCAGTCAGCATTTTTTTCGTGGCCTTTCAGAGCTAATCTTCCCTCACGTCCTATGTATTTCTTTTTTCCCCGGCATCCAGGCAGTCAACTTACTAGCCAGTTACTGAAATTTACCCAGAAATCTAGGTTCACTGACTTACTCTGCTAATTTTCTGTTTTCACACTGGGAGAGATATAATTAAGCTGTTACTCAATTTGCAGCCATCTTGGAAGTCCCATACAGGCCCATTTCAATCCTAAACCATGATTATAAACTGTTTGTCTATAATGGCTAAAAAAATGGCAAAGATGATGCCAAAATTGATAGATATGGATCAGTGTGGGTTTGCGGAGGTGAGGCAAACATCTGACAACATTAACAGAACACTGATAATCCACATGAAAGCATAATGTAAGAACATATCACTGTTGTTGGTAGGTCTTGATGCAAAGAAAGCATTTGACAGACTAAGGTGGGACTTTATGAGCAGGGCAATCAAAGAATCTACATTCTCTGACAAAATTATAAGGTTGATTAGGAGGATATATGACAGATCAGAGACGAAAATGTGGGTAGATTCCTCTCTGATAATTTCTGTTTGACCAGATAAATCAGGCAGGGGTGTCCTCTTTACCCTTTAATATTTGCATTACAGGGGGGGTGGAGCCTAGATGGCCAACTGAGAGCAGTGAATTTTGAGAGCTCCATAAACTAGTATAATAATAGAGGAAAATGTTATTTTCAAGTGTAAAACATCAGAAATCTACAGATAAACTACTAAACTACATAAATATAAATTTTGGTGGAGATGTACAAAAATTTTCCTGCCAAGTAACTTGGAGATATATAGAGTCACTGAATATGAACAACTCAAGGAATTCTCATCCAAATGCTGCTTTGAAAAAAGAACTGCAATTGATGACATCTATCTTAAAGGAACTATCTTTAAAGATAGATGGCTTTAAAAATGACTTAGAAAACCTCAAATTAAATTCTCAAAAATAGACTGATACTCAAGGAACTATTACAGCAACACCATACAAAAATAACAAATATGACTTCTTTAAATGACATTGAAGAGAGACTCAAAGAGGAAGAATTCCAAAAAGAATTTCTGCTTAAACAGAATACACGTCTGATTAACAAAATAGATGACTTAGAAAATAGGGAAAGGAGAAACAACAAAAGGATCTTTTGTCTGCCTGAAAACACTCTAGGAGAAGACATTATTTCATTCTTAACAACCTGGATTCCTGAATTTTTAGACTTGAAAGAGGGACTTTCATTTGGAATTGCAAGGGCACATAGAGCACTGAGGAAACCTGCTTCTAACTCAACAAATACTCCACCTAGATCCATAGTTATAAAATTTCTTTCATTTCTGGACAAGGCACTAATATTAAAATCTGCTTGGAAATAAATCACCCTTAAAACACAATCAAAGCCTGATAAGGTTTGACAATGATTATTCTTCCAGAATACTAGAACAAAGGAAAATAGTCTGGCCAATAATAAAACTGTTGAAACAAAACAACATTAAAGCGCAGATGGCCTTTCCAGCCAAGATAAAAATACTCTTTTGCCAATGAGATGACAAACTTTAATGACTTAGAAGAAACAACTATATTCATCAAAAACAACAACATAGCGTCTAGTCCACAAAAAAAGGAATGGATGGCCCCTACTCTTAAAAAAACAAAATAAACAAATCCTTGGACTGACGCTAGAAAGAAGAAGAAAAATTATTCCAAGATAGCTGTCCCAAAAAAATAACTGTTACAATTACATCTCTCAAGGTATCAACTGATATGGTATATCACTTGTCATCTGTTTTTATTTAAAAAAGGAGGGTTTCTTAAACAACTGAGAAACAGTAATGATTTATTTAGAATGTTCAAAAAGTCCAATAATTCTTCACAAACAAAGGTAGGTCAAGATGGGTTACTCTTTACATTATATATAAGCCAAACAAAGCAACACATAATACAAACATTGAAGTTTCTATTCCCCTACTTGAATTCAATTAATACTTATCTTGTTCATAGGTTCATAGGTTTCATAGGTTCATAGGTTTATACTAGGCTATCTGCCCAAGGGCATTTATAAGCCTAGCCCATAGTTATGTGGCTTTCGCCACCCCTTTAGTTTGAATAAAACTATGCCTATTATTTTACTGTGCCTCTGTCAAGCAGTGACACTGAAGTAATCCCTGGGGTATATCTGCGATCTCCCATCCATTGGTCAAGATTCCTCTTGAATTTTTCATTGTTTTTACTTATAATAATTTAATTAACTAATTTAACAAGGTACCATTCATCACAGTTCAGACTCAAATGTAACAAATTAATATCATACCAGAGCTCCACTGTGGCGACCCCTAACCGGGAAAAGCCGAAAGACTTGGTATATAATAGCAGTAATAGTAGAGTGTTTTGGAAAAAAAATGCTGTCATGGAGACTAATGCCTTCTTCAGTTAAAGTATTATTTAGAAATGTCATGTATATCTTGGTTAAATAATATTCGCAAGCTCTTAGTACAAATGTCAGCATTATTCTGTCTAAATATAGTTAATATCAATTATGGAAGGTATCACAGCTACAAGTGCTGTTTGATCAATCCTGATATGGTGTGCGTGGATGCAGCTGTGACTGGCAGCTAGTACAAATATCATTATTCTGTCTAAACATAGTTAATATCAATTATGGCAGGTACCATAGCTTCGAGTGCTGTTTGATTAAGCCTGACATGGTGTATATGGATGTAGCTGTGTCTGGCAGCTGTTGTATTTTGCCATTTACGTCTCTAGGAAGCTGTGGGTTGTGGCTTGTGATCGAGGTTTACTGATGCTTGTGTATTAGGAAGAGACATTTGGTGTTTTACCCTGGATCCAGGGGAAAGGGTGGATAAAACTGTGATTTGGGATATTTTGGCAGAGAATAGTTTGTTTATACATCTGCTGAGTGAAAGGTGGGAAGGCTGGAAGAATGTGTTATCTCTTGTTGTGGCGGCTTGTTGGGAGGTTTTTTTTTTTTTTTATCTGTTTGCTCTCTGTTCTTTTCCTGGCTGCTGCCTTGCTGAAAGGGAGGGGATTTAGGCTTCAAGTTGCAGTGAAGTCAAGCTTTGCTTCAGGTGCATCACGAGCCTCTGGTATGCAGTATAGACACACACTAACAGAAACAGACGCTCCCATGTTGCTATGGTAACGGAGACAGAGTGACGATAATGCTTAGCTCTGAGGAACCTTTGAAATGATTCTCGGTAATTAAGTTTTTGGTTAAAAAAAAAAATATATATATATATATATATATATATATATATATATATATATAATAAAAGGGCTGTTTTAACCCACATGTACACATATTGATGGTCTCCTAACACTTTATTTAGCTCATTAAGTTGATTCTTGATACAAAAAAACCCAATAATAAGCGCAATTTTATATTTAAAATGTATTTTGGTCCCAACACATTAAGGACTTACATAAGAGTGGAAGTCTGAGTCATTGTGGAAGACCAAGAGCACTTGGTCTTGTGCAGTACCCTTTGCAGTGGTCTGGGAGGTCAGCTTGCTTGGACGTGTTAGGCATATGGGGATAGCTGATTCTAGGGGTGTTTGGGGTTGCCGGGAAGTGCTAGAGTCTCATCAGATTTCCTTCATGGAAATATCTTTGGGGAATGGAAGGTGTGGCCACTGCATGGAACAGGCTGGTAAAATGGAACAGGACAAATATTGGTTTGGATATTTTAAGAACAGCCTGGAAACACACCACATGAACTAGTGAATAGTATTCTGGCAAAACTGAATGGGCACTGTTGCCAGTGCTTGAAGTACTGATATGCGAGTACGTAAGAATGGAAATATACTTATAACAAGTAAGACACTAGAAGGGTCTCATAATTTAAAATCTATGGACTGTATAAACATGCTTGGAAGGAGCTAATAAGAATGAGCATTACAGCTTGTGGTCTCTCAAATAACTAAGCAACAGCCAAATAAACACACACACACACACACACAATAGTTATGTAATGCATGATTTTAGTAAATCTAGACATAAAATATATAATCGTCATATAAGATGAAGCAGTCTGCTGAATTTAGATATTAAAGACAGGATTTAATCAGATGGGCTTGTGTATATTAATGCTACTATCTTAACTTGTCATAAATGACACACTACATTGAACATCAAGGGGAAGCATGATGATTTTCTTGTATAAGTAAATATGCATAACAAGTCATGTAATTGCTTTAACTTGAATTGCAGTTTTTGTAACCCATCTTGAACATATATAATACTTAAGCAGTTACCAAGGTAACTAATGTTTCATACATGACATCAAACTGACAAAGTTGTTCAAGAGAAACAAGAGAAGCCTGAACTTGAAATGTCACAGAATTTAACAATCATAATCTGAACACATAGTATTAAATTGACAATAGACGCTCAGTTTAATAACATGGACTTGTGTATAATAACACTACTATTTTAACTTGTCATAAATTATATACACTATATGGAACATCAAGGGGAAGCATGATGATTTTCTCATATACGTAAATGTGCATAACAAGTCATATAATTGCTTTAACTTGAATTGTGGTTTTGTAACCCATATTGGCCATACATAATACTTAAGCTGTTACCAGGTAACTAACATTTTATACATGACAAACTGACAAAGTTGTTCAAGGGAAACAATAGAAGCCTGAATTAGGAATGTCACAGAATGTAACAATCACATTCTGAACAAATAGTATTAAATTGACAATAATCACTCAGTCTAACCTTTGCTGATTATACAAAATAGAATGTTGCCATTTAAATCTAAATATTTCAGTATATGCCCTAAAATGGCAAATTTTTAAATATGGAAAGGGAGCTTGTAATCATTAATCACAAAAAGTGAATTTGTTGTTTTAACCTATAATTTCACTCATTTTATAATAAGAAATGACATATATGAAAATCGTTATGTGTAGGAAATGGGGGGAAGAGGAATGCACTGATAATTAAAATCCACCAACTTTCATCAGTGTTCACATAAAACAAATTTGATACTTTAAGTTAGCAACAAAGTGATTTCTTAAATGCTGGCAAACCATGAAATATAACTTCTGATATACCCAGTAAAATACATTGTATTATAAACATTAGGTATAAATATTATTACCGTCTATTTATATTAAGTAATAAGTTTTGAAAGACTTCATCAATAAGGGTGAATTTGTTAAATAACTGTGTGCTATAATCTTTTACTGTGGTTTTATATATGATACATCCTACTTTACAATGATTGAATTGCTTGTCATTTGTATTTCATGTAAATATTAATTGCTTATACAATTAGTAGACATGTATTAGAATTCTGTCTAATCTACAATAGTACTATATCTGTTCAAAATAATATAAATATTGCTTATTCCTATTACAAATATTCTCCATATGATAATTCAATTTATGGAGCTCAGATGTTCTGGACTGTCAAGGTATGAGTGATAATCTGATGGACACAGGTGTATCCATCAGATTAGGAATGATTCTCATTTCATGGCTAGTGCGGATCTTAGTTTTGTTAACATTTATTAATTTAAATTTATTTCACAAAAACATTTTTAGTATGCCTGACCAAAACATTTCTTTATTGGTAAACACTCAAAGTATAAAACTGCTCATTTCCTTTAAAAGCTCAAACATAGACTTTATTGTTGTTGTTGTCTTTCGGCTTTTCCCAGTTAGGGGTCGCCACAGCAGAACTCCAGTCCGCTAATGATTGGCAGTAGATTTTCACGAATGCTGAGGTGCCAGCTCGACATTCAACCTTAAACAAAGGCACGCCCATTTACGCATGTCTTTCGAATGCCCATCCAATCGCGGGGAGGACATGCAGACTCCACACAGAAGGCACTCCCCGCACTCCAGCCGAGAATCGAATGGGAGAACCTCTTGCTGTGAGGCAACAACGCTACCGCTGCACCACCACGGAAGTGGTATATACTTTATTGTTATCAGAGGAAAATGTTTATAGTCACAATAAACCAAAAAATAATCTAAAATAACCTAAGATGGATTTAACTTTATTATATTTAAATACCAATGCCTTAAACAATCCTACCAAGAGATCAAATCTACTGAAATATTTAAAACTGAACAAAGCACAAATTGTCTTCCTTCAAGAAACTCATTTCTAAACAAATGACAATTACAAATGGAATCCTAAGGAATATATGATATTGGCGAAATCCACTTATAAGACAAAGACAAAAGGGGTAACAATTTTATGGAACACAAATGTGATTAACCCAGAAATCATTTACAAGTATGAATATAAAGAAGGCCTTATGGCATTAGTAATAGTAATAACAGAATATGGACCCTAGCCAATCTATACTGGTTCCCAGACATTGGAACAGGAACTGTTAAAAACACTTGGATTTAATTTCCAATGATTATAAAGGCAACTTAATATCAGGAGGAGATTTTAACTGTATATTTGATATTTCTGAAACTACGAATAAAAGACTGCTGCGTACATCTGCTATATCAAAAGCTCTAAACAAGTGGGTAGAATCATTTCATCTTATAGATACTTACAAATTTAAAGAAGATAAATCTTTGTTGTTTTCCCATCAAGGTCATAGATTTGGTACCAGAACTAGAATAGATAAAATATTTGCTGTCCATGACGTACACTCTAAAATCATTAATTTCTCAATCACTCCCTGTCCCTTTTCAGACCACAGTTTATTGATACTTCTTCTTCTTCTTCTTTCGGCTTTTCCCAGTTAGGGGTCGCCACAGCGGATCACCTTGTCCGCACATTGATTGGCAGTGGAGTTTTACAGTGTCGAGTTGCCAGCCCGGCACCCAACCTTCCACAGAAGGCACACTCACACGCACACCTAGGGCCAATTTAGAGTGTCCAATCCACCTGAAGCATGTCTTTGGGATGTGGGAGGAAACCGGAGCACCCGGAGGAAACCCACGTGACCACAGGGAGGACATGCAGACTCCGCACAGAAGGCACCCCAGCCGGGGATCGAACCGGAGAACCTCTTGCTGTGAGGTGGCAATACTAACCACTGCACCACCGTGGCCGCCCACCACAGTTTATTGATACTAAAACTTCAAAATGGGTACAAACCATTAATCTTTAACTCCAGCATATATAACTAAAATTAAAGAGTTCAAACCATGGTTATTATCTAAATTACAGTTCTTCTTAGATATTAATTACACCACAGAGATAAATAAAATAATGATATGGGACTCATTAAAAGCTTATATATATGGTAAAACCCTAACTTGGTATAAAAAAAACAGAGAATGGGATTCTGAATTATTAGATCCACAATCCAAACTTTTGTCAGTAAAAAGTGAAAAAAATCAAAATCATTTGGAGATGAAAAAGAAAGTAGAAGTATTAAACAATAAATACAACAACATTCTAACACACAAAACTAGTTCAGATTTCGAAAAACTAAAAATGAATACCTTGGCCACTTCTCCCAAATATCTACATAATTTATTCACAAGAATCAAAATACAATCAAAAGCTAGTAACATTAAAATTATCTTCCATGAAAAGAAAGGGAAAAATATCTCGGATATGGGTGACATTCTTGATGCCTATAGAAATCACTATATGGAACATTTCCAAAAAGAAAATATACATATTGATCAATTAAATCTAGATGAAAAATGTTCTAATATAAAAAATACCAGAAAATTAAAACTAAATCTGCAAACACCCATATCCTACAAAGAAATTACAGATACAATAAAAGAGGGTAAAAATAATAAAGCTCCGGGTACAGATGGCATAATTATGGAAATATATAAACTTTTTCCTTCAAAGATACTATCCCTCTCCTATAAAACTCTATCAGAAAATCAGTCACAAACTTTAATACCACCCTCTTGCAGATATTCCTTAATCATACCAGTCCTAAAAGAAAACAAATCCCAAACCTCTGTACCTCATACAGACCTACATCATTAATGAATAATGACTATAAGATATTTATGACAATATTAACTAACAGAATGAAAATACAACTATCCAAAACAATAAATAATGATCAGACTGGATTTATATATCATAGACACACACATGACAATATTAAAAGGATAATTTCTCTTATAGATTATGTTAATAAAGAAAATAAAGAAACACTCATAATTGGCTTAGATATAGAGAAAGCCTTTGATTCCCTAAATTGGGACTATTTATTTAAAATCCTAATGCTATTTGAATTTCCTGCATCCTTTGTTTACCTCTTAAAGAATATATATACAAATAATTTAGCGTATGTCAAGCAAGTTAGGTCCTTTTACCTCTGAATCTATACATATAACAAAAGGCACTAAACAATGATGTCCATTGTCACTGATTCTAGTTGCTCTGGCTACTGAAATATTGGCAGATTCAATTCATAATAATATAAAAATCAAAGGAATAAAATGTTTATGAACAATACAATTCTAAAATAATGCTATTTGCTAATGACATATTACTAACATTATCTAATGCAAAAGAGACATTAGAAGAATTAGATATATTAATTGACAAATTTCACATGACTTCAGGACTCCATTTCAATACATCAAAATGTTTATTTTTAAATAAGAAAAAGAACTGCAGACTAAGGGAAATCACATCATACTGAAACAAGAATCTACCTTAAAATAGCTAGAAATTGGGTTATGCAAGGATAATAATGAACTTGTCTCAAAAAACTACAGTAATATCATCAATACAATTAAAATCTCGGTGGAAAAATGGAACAAAATAATATTAACATTTGAAGATAGACTACAGTTAATAAAAATGTTTTTACTGCCCAAGATCCTATGGGTCTATATCACAATGTCGAAGATGCATTATTTAGAATGCGTCTTCATCGAACCCATAAAAACAAAAACTGAAAACAGCAAAATTTCATATGAGCGATTTCTTTCCCTTGGGAAAGAACTCATTTGTCCAAAAAAAAAAAAATCACTACACACAAAACAAAGTGGGGGGCTTTATCCCTCACACCCACCAACGTGAGGGGCTGTGCCCCCCACACGCCCCCTAACTAAATATACCAACTATGAGATTGCACTACAGTTTACAAAACAGCAAACTACCAGAGGCAGGCAAGTAATTTATTTCCCAGGGAAAGAAATCACTCATATGCCCCTTCACTGTTTTCAGTTTTCATTATTTTAAGTTCAATGAAGATGCATTTGAAATTATGCATCTTCGACGATCTAATAGGAACCCGATCCTATATATGGCCTTGGCAATACAACTGTTACCAGAAAGGAATATACTTAAAAGAAATAAATTCATGCCTAATAAAATTTTTATGGTTTCCCAAAAGAAACAGAATAGCTTTAATACATCATATCACACCATGGAAACAGGGAGGATTAAACTTTCCTGATATAGAAACATATATAAAACATCAATATTTGCATTATATTTAGAACCATTGGCAAAGAAAACAAGGGACTCAGAAATTCAAGGATATAATTGGTGCGGTAATCAAGAAAAGCTGGTTCTATTTGCAGATGATAATATTTTATACCTCAAAATCAGATCAGAAAAGGACGTTTCAGTGTTATGGAACATTTTGAGATAGTTTCAAATCTTTCCGGGATACAAAATTAATGAAGCTAAAACAAAGGCAATAGCTGTAAATTATGTACTCAAACACAAATTGGTTCAACAATATCCATATTTATGGGGACATGATAAAATTAAGTACTTGGGAGTATGGATTAAAAAGGATTCTGGTGTGGCAGCTAAGAAGATAATATAAAAACAGAACAGGGCAGATTACCCAATTTGAATAGGTATTTCAGAGCAACACAGTTAAGTTTCCTATACATAGCATCAGCAGAAAACTATAATTCAAAGTGGAAACAGATAGTAATTGCAGCTCTCACATTTACTCATCCCATACCGGTGAGTGTTATGAATATTTGGTTGGATGGTAAAGCATACAGTACTGGGTCTGCCTACCCGGATCCACACCCAGCTCAGGTATGGAAGAATTATACTTTTAATAACCAGCATGATAAAACTTTAAATACTGGGTCTACCAACAACAATAACAATAGTAGTTTTCAGTACCCAGTACAGGATATAGTAGACACTAGAGTAATACAGTCTTTTGACAATAACAACCAACCTGATGCTGGTAGAGACGTGGCGAATACACTAACCACGGGATGGAGTGATAGACTGCGTAGTGCAAACAATGTACAGAAAACCAATGAAAATCACAACCAGTATCAAAATTTTCACCAGGGTCCGGATTTGAGTGCCAGGCCGAAACAGGCCAACCGGTCTACTTACCAACAAAGGAACAGGCAGCAGAAACAGGCAACAGAAATTCAACAAAACCAAAACTTAACAGTTAACAGTCAGTGTGGTCTTGTAGTTAACAATCTTGATGATGTGTCTATTGTCCCCGATTTAGTTTTACCATTGGAGGGACCTTTGGATTTGCAAATTACTGCAAATTTATTGAAGTGTCTAACTACTTTATTATTAGTGGCACACGCTATAGAATAAGAGGGAAGTTTAACTGTAATTCTAGCTTCATAGTATATTTGGCTATGTGCAAAATGTGTCCTGCATTTTATGTAGGCAAAACGGAGCGGAGGCTCCTCGATAGGATGTATGAACACCAATATGCTATTAACAAACAGAAGCTGGAAAACGCCTTAGCTAAACATACCGGTACTAA
This sequence comes from Protopterus annectens, assembly GCF_019279795.1. Classification (NCBI taxonomy): domain Eukaryota; kingdom Metazoa; phylum Chordata; order Ceratodontiformes; family Protopteridae; genus Protopterus; species Protopterus annectens. The sequence continues at coordinate 383,863,198 of NC_056726.1, forward strand.
TCTAGGGCACACCTTTAAATTTGTCGTTATAGATTAAATAAAAACTGACATTAGTGGTGGCCCTAGACAATTAAAACTGGAAGAATTAGAGTTAGTGTGGCAAGTTAGACTTAATGCTTGCCACACGCCTGGTTTGAATGACACTTGTTCGATTTCTAGTATTCTGAGACTTAGAAGCCTCAGAAAGTAAAAAACAACAAATAGAAAATAAAACAAAAGTATAGATATAGAAGTTTACACCTTTATGATTTTTCTACACGTATGGTTGTTAGTTGGTTATAACAGTTATATTTATAAAAATTATATGTTTATTTTTTGATTTCTATAGTCATTGTTATGTTATATTATGTTAACTTATGTATTAATCTATGTACATGTAGCGGGTATCTAACATGTTGGGGATAGGACTACAACGTATACTGTTTTGAAAGTTCTTGACAGTTTTCTTTTTATTATTCTACTGTGTCTTTAAATATTGTGACTTGATAAACCAGCTGAGCATATAAATGGCAGTCTTTTTATTTTGAATGTAGTTTCTGATGAAGTCTTGTTTTTATGGCAGACGAAGCGCGCTTAAAATAAATGTTTTTACATTAGCCCTTCCTTTCTTGGACAAGGTTTCATTTATTGTCTCAAGTAGAATTACTGAACTGTTTTAACGGTTGGAAGATTTTGTTTACTGGACTTGGTTTGTGTTTTACTTAAAAGTTTGTTCGCTGTCTTTCGTATTCTAAGAACTAAGCCAACGCGGGAATGGAGAAAGGAGATTCTGCCAACAGGGATGACTGCAATTAGGGATACTGACAATAGGCATGAGAGGGCTGGAATGTATTGGAGAAAACTGGCAATGGAACCAAGGTACTGGAAACAAATAATTAGAGAGGGAGAGGTAATAGAATGGGATGAGGCCAAGAATTTATTTGGACTTGCATGTTAGAGACTGATATTAATCCTTGATAGGGAAGGCAAAGTACAGGCAAAGAAAAAGAAATTGGGGGATCCTAAGCGAAAGACCAGCCCTGGTAGAGTTTTTAGTAGAATCTATAAAAGAAGCTGCTGTTAAAAAAGGAATAATTAATACAGCATATAAAATATTGCATGATAACTATAAGAATCCATCAGAGGAGGTTAGAAAGAATTGAGAAGAGAGACTGGATAAATAATTCACAAAGAAACAATGGGGGATATATGTACATCTCCCAAATATTCATCAAAGTCTAGAAGATTTAGGATCTTTGCTTGGGAGTGTTTACATGAGTATTTTATACCCCAAGTAGACTCGTAGACAGCAAATGTTGGATGTGTGGTGGGGAAGAAAGAAGCAAATGAGAACATATTTTCTGGAAGTGTAGTAAATTGGCAGACTTTAAAGATTTCCTGCAGACTGCTGTGTTGGAGATGCTGAATGAACAAATTGGTGTAACTAAGGAATTTTTTTTGAACTATGATGCAGAATCGGAATTGTCTAGACATAGTAAGGCCTTGCTGAGTCTAATTATGACTGCCAAAAAAGCAATTACTAGAAAATGGAAATCAAAGTCTAAACCAACCTTACTAGAAGTACCAAAGATAGTAACAGAAGTTAAACAACTGTAATTAGGATCTTTAAAAAATGGTAGGTGCAGATTACATAGGAAAAAATGGGAAATGTGGGATCAATACTTGCAGAGGAGGAATGAGGTTTAAAAGAAGGCAGGAACTGAATGAGCTATATAACAGTTGACTGACAATGACTTGATATATTATAAGTGATGCATAATGTTTACAGCTACAGTTGTGCCAGCTTGGTTTGTAATGTATAATTTTGTAACTGAGATTGTGTTGGTATGGTTTATTTTCATTTATATAAATGTAAGATGGCCTATGTCATACATGACAATTTAATAAAGATGTTTCTTGTTTAAAAAAAAGAAATGGACCTGTATGAAGCTGGATCTGATGGGTCTTTACCTTCTTTATGCATTACAGCCACCATCGCTTTCTTCCAGAAAGTTTGCGTTTCTCCTCCTCTTAAAATACTGTTACATTAAAACGTCCAGATCTTTATCATTTTTTTCCCTTCTAGCTCCCAAACTTCCATGGGAATATCATCTATTCCTAGGGACTTCCCCATGAATTGGTTATAGTCCTTACTATTAGTAATTGAGCCTCATCTACCTCTAACCTTGGAATATTTCATTCTTCCATAAAAATTTCTATTTGTACCTTTTCTTGATTGCCATATTTCTCTGCTTTATACAGACTTTCATAACATTTTCAAAATATTTCTAGCACCTCTAGAGGATCTCTTGTTATCTTCCCTGTTATATGCTCCCTAAGCTTGGCAACAACCCTTTCTACTTTCTGCTGCCTGAGTCATGCTAAAAGTTTTTGTGCTCTGGAATTATTGTCAAAAACAGTTGCTTAACAGCAATCTTTCTAAACTCCTGCATATTATCAATGTAATCCCTTACTTTCTGTTTAGCATTCTACAATTGCTTCTCTTCTTGTTCTGTGAGATTCCCCCTATTCTGCAATACTTTATCCTTTGTCAATCTTTCTAAATAATTCTTGTTACTATATCTCTCTTTCTTTCATTTCTACCCTGTTTTTAAACTCCACTTTAATTTTATCCCACACTCTAGCTTTATTTTCAGAAGAAATTTCTATCTTCTCTAGTGACTCCTGAATAATTTTCACTACCCATTACTTAAATTCCTCCCTTTTCAACAGATAGGTGGGAAAGTGGCTGTGTCTCATTTATAGTTCATTACCCTGCATTTTTTTAGTTATTTTAGTTAGTATTGGCACATGATCTGAAACAGTTATTGGATGCATATCAAAACTTTTAATTAAATGCACTTGTTCCTGTGAAATGGACTGCGGTGGTGGTGCTACAGTAGCATTGTCGCCTCACAGTAAAACGTTGTCCTGTTCGATTCTCAGCTAGAGCGTCTTGTGTGTGGAGGCATGCATGAATGGGCGTATCTTCGTTGAAGGTTGTGCGTCAGGGCCAGCAACTCGGCACGTAAAAATCTACTGCCAATCATTAGCGGACCGGAGTTCCGCTGTGGTGACCCCTAACCGGGAAAAGCCGAAAGACACAACAACAACTTGTTCCTGTGAAATATATGTTCTATTTAGTCTAGACCAGTTTTTGTATCTTAGGGAATAATATGTAAATTCACTACAAACTTCTACTAGTGAATTTACATCTACTGTGCCAAACATTTTCATAAAAAAGTCTGCCTTCCTTTGTTATAATTTCTGGGTCCCCATTTACATCTTCACCACTGCAAATCAAACTCCAGTCCCCACCTACAAGTAATATTCCCTGCTGAAAGCTAATTATTTCTCCCAGAATTTTTTCTTAAGCTCCATATAACAATTTTAGGTGGAATATAAATACATGCCAGTGTAGTCCTCTTCCCTTGCCAGTAGCCCCTTTGTACTACAAATCTACCTTTATTAACTTTTTTTATCTTCTTCTATCACTATTGGAGCTATTCTTGCAATTAATATAAGTACCTCTCTTTATTGCTGTCCTAGGGATTCTGTTGAAAAACCTTCCTGAAAAACTTTTTTTTTTTTTTGATCAAATTCACATGTTCATTTCTTTCTAAATGTCTCTCCTTTAGCATAGCTAATTGCACTCTACATTTTTAATATAGTTCACTATTCTTTCTTTTTTGTATACACCTGTGAGACCATTAACATTTAAAGATAATATATAAAGTAATCTCAAAACCCGATCAGCAGACCGTGGCAGCAACTATTATTTATTTTATATAAACAAATACATATAAACTGTATATTCAAGAATAAGCAAACAGACCGGTTTCAGATAGTATCCTACATAGCCTTCATCAGTGTAATAAAATACAATCAGCTCATCCATTAAATACTCTAAGTATGACTAATTAAAGATGCTCATTTAAACCAGGTGCAAATAGACTTCCTAATTTAATTATCCATTTCTTTTATTTTGTGTTTAGTAATTCATGCCAGTCTGATTTACTGGATTCAATACCTAGGATCTGATCAATTATAATAAAATTAAATGATACATTTTTATGTAGCAAAGTATGTTTGTATAGCGCATTTGCATTTGTTTGATGTTTAATGTCACTAAAATGTTCTGAAGTCTGACCTATGTAAAAGGCAGAACATTTGCAGACTGCAAGGTATATAACCCAATCTGAGTTGCAATTTGCAAAAAAGGGAATATCATATACCTGAATTGTATTCTTACTACTGAAACTTTTTGTTTTTTAACATTCTGGGACAATATGTGCAATGGCCACAGGGAAAGAAGCCTGTAACAATCTGTCCCTCAAGTGTACATTGTAAACTTTCTTTTTTCTTGTAGGGCCCTTGCTTATAATGGTTAAAATGAGACACCAATTTTTTTCCTTTCCTAAAGGAGAATTGGAATCTATTCCCCATTAATCCAGAGAGTTTACTTTCCGCAATTAGTATATTGCAATTACATTGCACACTGTCCATTAATGCCCCAGTGTTCCTACCGAAGGCCGTAACAAACTGTAAGGTACATTCTTGTCTGGCTTGTATATTGAAGGAGATTTTCTCTCTTGATATTATCTACCTTATTTTAGCTTGGTAGCCATAACCTGCTTCATAGTTGCTGTTACGGTCTGCTGGTCGGGTTTAGAGTTTGCTTTTGGAATTTTGTGACCTTGCAGATGCCATACCTGCAGAGAAACATTGGGACTGATAATATAAAGTGTCATTATGTTAAAAAGTTATTACTCCCATCTTTTATTTGTAACAGCTTTTTTAAGTGTCTAGTTCCAACCTTTATGTTACATGCATACACTAATGTTTGGCAAGTTAACCTTTTATACAGTTGTTTCTTGTCACATCCATTTGAGCCTATATCACATCTTAAAAAAACTGTTTTACTGAAAGCCCTAAAATAAACAAAAAAAAATACACCACTAAAACCCATTAACTTAATACTAACAGAGAAATTTTCAAATACTGAAGTTTTACCAAACTAATAGGAGCAATTGTCCCAGACTGACAGCCACATTCACAGACTTCGATTAATCTAAAAGGAAAGTTATACATGCTAAGATGCATGGTAAAGATAGTGCTTCTATTAAGAGCTGTTTGGTTTTGTCCTATCTTTATTACTCTCCCAAACTGGAAAAAACATGAATGCTTTCTGAAAACATTATCTCGTAGCCATTGAAAGAAATAAGTATTATGTTTTTATTGCTCTTTATCAGATTGTCTCCATGGAGACATTGAAACCAGATAGAAAGTTGCTTCTGTAAGTACTTATTTATTTGCTAAAGATTTTTTTTATTTGCTTTCTCTTAAAACTTGTTACTAGATCAAGCCAAGAGCCTTAATTCAGTCATTCCCCTATGCAAGAGTGAAAAAAGCACATCAATTTTTCTTGTATCCTTATCTATTTTCAAGTACAACTTAGATCTGTGCATAGGAAACAGAAAATTTACCCCAGGACTGCCACCTATACTATCAATGTGCAGAGGCAACTCCTTCTCCTTACTGCTGTATCCCATGCATAGTTCCATTCAGGTTATTTATGGTATTATTTTGGTTATTCTTATTAAGGATAATATATAAATATTGACCATGGGATTGGTAAGGCCACTCTATAACCACATGGGATAGGTTACTTTGAGCACAAAAAGGGAAACTGGCTAAGCTTAAAACTACCCACAAGGGCAGCTAGCCTAGTAATTACCTGTGAACCTATGAACCTATGAGAGCAAAAACTTTTAGCATGATGATTTAGGCAACACAAAGTAGAAAGGGTTGTTGTTAAACCTAGGGAGCCTATAACAAATAAATAAATAAATAAATAGCAAGAGATCCTGTAGAGATATTAGCAATATTTTGGAAATTTTATGAAAATTTGTACAAAGCAGAAATATGTGGAAATCAATCAAAAGTACAAATGGAAATATAGAAATATTTATGCAAGACTTGCATATGCCATGTTTAGACTTAGATGAGGCTCAACATTTAAGAAATGAAAAGATGAGCAACAAATGGAGACATATAACCAATCTGCAGGACAGTCTTCAGGAATAGATGGTATTTCTGTGTAAGTTTGAAAGCTAGGAGGGAAGAAAGTGGTAAAGATCTGGAAGGTTTTGTTGAACAGTATTTTAAAGGTTATTAGAAAAAACACAAAACTGAACCACCACGATAAAATAATGAACTTTTAATCCAGTAAAAGTTGATAAGCGCTTTCACGTACACTGGGTATGCTTCTTCAGATCTCAAAATACAGCAAAAGCCTCTCATCTTAAATAGTATGCATAAATTCAATCAAAACCATTAGTCAATCAATCATTCAATTAATTAATTAAATAATTAACTCACATTTCTTACTAGGATATAAAGATTTAAAAACAGTACATTCTACTAAACCAACTTAACTGATCAATGTTATGTTTATAAAAAGCACTTTCAGTTTAATGCTTAACAAGTCACTATGACAATGAACATATATTAATTTAAAACTATCTCATGAAATAAAAACTTTCTATTAAATAATATCAAACTTTGTTAGCCAAGACGAAATAAATAATATAATTGTGCATATATATACATATATATATATATATATATATATATATATATATATATATACGTGCAGCTTTATTTCAAGGGGCGTGAATCAAGCACATCTGCAGGACAGTCTTCAGGAATAGATGGTATTTCTGTGTAAGTTTGAAAGCTAGGAGGGAAGAAAGTGATAAAGATCTGGAGGGTTTTGTTGAACAGTATTTTAAAGGTAGAGGAAACACCAACATCCTGGAAAAAACTGTGGTAGCTTTAATAACTTTTAGTTATGTACTTACTATAACTTCGGATGTATGGGATCCATCTCGCCTACATTCATAACTGATGGGTTCGGAGCCGATCCATCTGCTCCGACTCGGCCACTATATATTAGAACGAAGTCTCTAATTGGCTGGGCTACCCCTTATCCCAGAATGCACTATGCCTGCTTCCCCAGATCTTGTTTGTTCGCTTTCATGCCTACATCCAGACACAGAGACATACCAGCAACTGTAACAAACTAAAGTCCTTCAAGAGAAAAACTCAGTAAGTAGCAAAATTCCCTCTAAATCCAATGGGAAGGGGGAAGGAGGGCGGGTACGTATGAATGTAGGCGAGATGGATCCCATACATCCGAAGTTATGGTAAGTACATAACTAAAAGATGTAATGGGATCCTATCTCGCCTACATTCATAACTGATGGGACAGCATCCCTAGCACCTAAATCCCGGGTGGCTCATTGGAAAACACTCCTGAGAACTGTGGAACCAAAAGAAGCTCTACCCCGAGAAGCCACATCTATCTTGTAATGAGAAATGAAGGTGTGCGGAGAAGTCCAGGTAGCGGCCGCACAGATATCATCTATCGATAATTTGGAGTGGAATGCTACCGAAGTAGCCATTGCCCTGGTAGAATGAGCCCTGACTGGGAAGGGTAGCTCTTTGCCAGACCGTGAATAAATGAAGGAAATGCAATCTTTAATCCATTTGGCTATGGTGGTTTTCGCCACCGGCTGACCCAACCTATTTTCAGCAAAGGACACAAACAGCTGATCTGACTTTCGTGTCTGATTGGTCCTACCTAAATAAAAACGCAGTTGTCTGTGAACATCTAACTGATGGAAAATATATTCTGCGTTATTGGAGAATTTGGGAAAAAAACACAGGGAGCTCCAAGGATTGTTGAATGCATAAGGGGGATGCTACCTTGGGCAAGAAAGAGGGATTTAACTTGAGGGACACTCTATCTTTGTGAAAAGTCAAATAAGGAGGATTAGAACAGAGAGCCTGAAGCTCTAAGACCCGCTTGGCAGAGGTTATAGCTACCAAAAAGGCGGTTTTCCAAGATAGAAATTTTATATCACAAGTAGCTGCTGGTTCAAAGGGGCAGGCAGTTAGAGAAGCTAGAACCATATTCAGGTCCCAGGGGGCACAGGATGGGCTATTGGGGGCCGAAGGAGCCACGCTCCTTTAAGGAAAGATTTGCAAAGCCTGTTTGCCATTAAGGAAGGCTCAAAGGAGACATGAAAATTAGAGATAGCCGCCAGTTGGACTTTAATTGTGGAAACTGAAGAGCCCAAATAAAACAAAGAAGCCAGGAATTCTAAAACCTGAGGTACTGGGGCGGTAAGGGGATCTATACCTCTTTGCTGGGCCCAAAGAGCAAACCTCTTCCACTTGCTGGAATACAATTTAATAGTGGAAGGTTTGTGAGAAGAGGACAAAATGTGGATGACGTTTGGAGAAAGAGAGTTATCTCTGACTAAGGTTGGAAGTGGAGTAACCAGGCGGCCAACCTCAAGGACCTGAGGGATGGGTGAGACTGTCCCAACTGATGAGTTAACAGGTCGGGCACCAGGTCCAGAAACCATGGGCCCTCCACCGCATACCTCAGAAGGAAGGGGAACCAAACCTGATGAGGCCAGTGTGGAGCGATCAAAATCATGTCGCTTCCTGGATAAATCGCCTTCTGTATCACCTTCGGGAGAAGGGGAACCAGAGGGAAGGCGTAAAGTAGACCGGGGGGCCAACTGTGAGCTAGAGCGTCCCTGGGAATCTGCCCCTGAGAGGGAGTCAGAGTGAAGAACTCCCTGCATTTCGCATTGTGAGGGCTGGCAAACAAGTCGCAACAAGGGAGGCCCCACTTGGCAAAGATGTTTGCAGCCACCCTGTCGTTGAGGGACCACTCATGGGGCAACAGGAGAGTCCTGCTCATCCTGTCTGCAATCACATTGGATTTCCCCGGAATGTGCGTTGCCACTAGGAAACGCTGGGTAGAAATCGCCCAATGCCACACTCTCATGGCCTCTCGGCAAAGAGGGTAGGACCTGGTTCCGCCTTGCTTGTTTATGTACCAGACTACCGACATGTTGTCGGATAGGATCGCAATAGTACCCCGTGGAAGAGCATGATGAAGTGCTTGCAACACCAGTAGCACTGCTCTCATTTCCAGGATATTGATATGTAAGTGCGTTTCGTGAGTCTGCCACGTGCCTTGGACAGACCTGTCCAGATAATGCCCCCCCCCACCCTATCTGGGAGGCGTCTGTGGTCACCGTGGCGACGGGAGGCTGAAGGGCAAAGGGTCGCCCCTGGTCCAGGTTGGACCGAAGCAGCCATCAACGTAGGTCCCGACGGCAAATTTCCGTAATCTGAACCAAATGGTTCAAGAGGAGATCCTGAAAGGACCATTGAACTGACAGTAGCCATTGCAGCACCCGCATGTGCAGCCTGGCTAAGGGGACTAGAAGAACAGTCGAGGTCATCGTGCCCAATAACTGCAGAATCAGTCTGGCCTGAACTCGTGATCTGGGTAACAAGGTTTGAACCTGAGACTGCAGGACCTGAATCCTTTCTACCGGCAAGAATGCCCGCATTCTTCTTGTGTCTAACTCTGCGCCTATAAAGGTAATACGCTGAGACAGCTGCAGCACAGATTTTCCCCAATTGAACGTGATTCCTAGTGAATGACCCAAACTGACTGTGGTCATAATTGCCCGAACTAATAGATGCTTGGAGGTGGCAGTAAGGAGCCAGTCGTCTAGATAGGGAAGCACTTGGAATCCTAGACTTCTCAAGTGAGCTGTCACTACTGCGAGACACTTGGTGAACACCCTGGGGGCTGTGGTGAGACCAAAGGGCAGTGCTTGGAACTGAAAATGACTGGTTCCCAGGCGGAAGCATAAGTGACTCCTGGACTCTTGACTTATCAGGATGTGATAGTAAGCGTCCTTGAGATCTATGGAGCACATCCAGACATCCTTCTCCAATAACGGGAGAATGGACTGAAGGGTGACCATTCGGAATTTGGATTTTTTTACAAAGCGATTCAATGATCTGAGGTCCAAAATGGGCCTTAAGTCCCCTGTCTTTTTTGGCAGCAAAAATAGTCTTGAGTAAGTTCCTGATCCGATCTGGTCGGCGGGGACAGGCTGGATGACTCCTTTTCTTAGCAGCTTTGAGACCTCGACCGCTGCTTGATCCCGCTGACTGGGTGGCACATCCGGGATTTTTCTGATAGGAAGAGGGGGCTTGGTGAAAGGGATGAGATAGCCTCCAGTTATGGTTCAGAGCACCCACTGATCCTTGGTGATAGATTCCCAAGCCTGCAGGTGTTCCGCAAAGCGACCCCCGACTGGCTTCGGAGATGCGCAGTCGGGCCACGTCTCAGGGACGGTAAGCGTAGGATGAACCACGAAAGGAATCGCGGTCTCCAGAGTTACGGGGGCCTCTGCCGCCTCTGGGGCGGCATCTTCCTGAATCCCCCCCCCTGCCTCTAGAGGGGGGATCACTCGGTGGAGTAGGGAAAGACCTTTGAGATTTTCTGAACCACATTTTCCCTCCTCTCTGGGCCTTGGGGTAAGGTCTAGAGGGAGCGGAAAAACGGGCCCCCACGGCAGTCAAGGTCTTGCCCTCCTGCTTTCATCGAGTCAGTGTGTCCTTCACCTTGGGTCCAAACAGGGAGGACCCATCAAAGGGGGCGTCGGTGAAGGAAGACTTAAAGGCCTCCGCAAAGGGACACAAGCGTAACCAGGCATGTCTTCTAAGAGCCACGCCTGTTCCCGCTGCTCTACACGCCCCTTCGGCCGCATATGAGATGAGCCTCATGGAAGAGTTGACTATCAAAGATAGGGTAGTCATCTGGGTGCCAACAGTTTGGGCTAACGCCTCAGGAAGATTACCCGTAAGAGACTCACCTAACTCTTTGAGGAGGTCCCTTTGGAGCCTGGTAAAATGACAAAGGTAATTCAGCGACCGCAGGGTAAAGGCCGCTGAAGAAAGGGTACGCTTCCCGTACCTATCCATGCTCCTGGAATCCTTATTAGGAGGGTGAATAGACGTTGAAGCCTTTGCCACGTCCTGCTGAGTGGCAGATGCCACCACCATCGCATCTACTGCAACTCCTTTAGTCAAAAATTCCTTTTGAGGAGGGGCTGAGAGGAACTTGTTAGGCCTGGTGGGCACCGGTTCCACAGAGTCAGGGTGTTCCCACACCCTTCGAGAAACTAAATCTAGCAATTCATCGAAGGGTGGAGACACCCAGGAGGCAGAGGGCTGGGCCCCAAAAGCCTTGAGGAAGACTGACTCCTCTGCGGAAGGGGTTTTGGACTGCCAATCACCTCTCTGTCTCAGGATCTCGAGGATATCTGAGAATGAGACATCATCCGAGGACGATTTTGGGGACCCCTCCGCATCATCGAGGTCAGTATCTGATGTGATAGACTCATCCTGGAAGTCAATGTGCTTCCTCTTGCACAATTTCTTTCTTGGAGGTTCATCTGAAGCGGATTCAGAAGGACCTTCTGGAAGAAGGGAACCCCCCAAGGGGGTATCCTCAGGCCCTGGGGCCCCGCTGTCGTGGGAATGAAGCACACCAGAAGCACCAGTTCCCAAGTCTAGGGACGATGAGGTAGAGACTTGCTGAGCCGGCAAGGACATGGCCAGCACACTCCTCATGGCCTCAAAAGCAGGACCTCCAGACTCTACGGAGGACACTGGCTGAGAGACCACGACGGTACCGGGAATCCCTGTGGCCGATGCTCCGAGGGGAAGACTAGGCACTGAAGCTACCAGTTCCAAAGTGTTCCCCTCGGCCCCGACCGAGGAAGTCCCGGTACCCAACCCTGACGCTGAGGACAGGGTAGGAATGATGGTCGGAACCGAGAGGCTCCGAGGGAGTCTCGGTTCCGACTGGACAACTCTGCTCTGCTCTACCATCACTGACTCCAACGGCTCCGAGGAGGTTGGAGGAGGAATCGGATGCGAAGTGGGGACCGGCTCCGGAGCCGAGTGGGCTGGAGCCGAGACCATTTTTGCAAAAACCGGGGACTGGAAAAGCCTCTGGATAACTCTGTCCAAATCTGAGTCTGACAATCTTGAGGATTTAGAGGAAATAGATGGGGGCCGAGACGATTTCTCTCTCGGCTCCGATAGACCAGGGGACCGGCTCCAAAACGGCTCCAACACCATCGGCACTGGATCCGGAACCATATGAATAAGCATCGGCGCCGAAGGAGACTTCGGGGCTGGGGGGAAGAGTCTGAGCTGCACACCTCCAACGGCTCCGAGACCAAAGGAGCCGAGGCAGATGATTCGCCTCTCGATCCCCCAACCTGCGGCTCCGACACCAATGGAGCCAAGGAAAGAGGTACCAAGGCAGACCCTTCCACCCGAGGCTCCGAAGCCATTGGAGCCGAGGAAGAAGAGGTCAATCTATGCTTCTTGGAAGTCGGTTCCGATGGACTGGTCGGAGCTGACGACCTTTTCTTTTCAGAAGCTGGAGAGGAAGGAGAAGCCAAGGCTTCCTCAAAAGAGGGCTTAATAAGGCCCTTAAGGATCAATTTATTTTTACGTTCTTGAAGGACCCTAGAGGAAAAAGCATGACAAACACTACATGTTTCCTGCAAATGTTTCGGTCCTAAACAATAAACACAAACAGCATGGCTATCAGTAATAGACATTTTGTAATTGCACTTGGTGCACTTTTTAAAGCCAGATTTCTGCTCTTTAGACATCCTATCACACACAATTATTTTACCACAAAAAAATAACCTTAAAGTAGGGCACGAGCCCTAGACTCAAAAACGGGACTGGCCCGAGATACAGAACACGAATCGGGCAGAAGCCCTCTAACTTAAACGGGCTCGATCAATAAAACAAACCATAAAGTAGACAAAAATTCAACACATTGACTCACAAGTAAGGGCAAGGGCCCTCTAACTTAAACGGGCCTTGCCCGGTAAGAATAAAAAAATACCAATCACACCGAAAACGGTTCACACACACACGTAAAGCTGTTAAAACAGCTGTTTGTTAAATTTGTGAAGAAAACCCTAGGTCAAAAGACCAAGAAGTATACAAAAAACCACTTAGCTCCAGCCAAGTCGAGACCACGTCTAGCTTGAAAAGCGGCAAACGAGATCTGGGGAAGCAGGCATAGTGCGTTCTGGGATAAGGGATAGCCCAGCCAATTAGAGACTTCATTCTACTATATAGTGGCCGAGTCGGAGCCGATGGATCGGCTCCGAACCTATCAGTTATGAATGTAGGCGAGATAGGATCCCATTACATCTAAAGATAGTAAAGACCATTAGACACAGCTGTGTATAGTCCCATTTCAATTTTAAACCATGACTATAAAGTGTTTAGGTCTATAATGGCTAAGAGAATGGTGAATGTGTTGCCAAAAGTGATAGATAAGGAACAGTGTGGCTTTGTGGAGGGAAGGCAAACAATTCACAGCATTAACAGAACATCACTGCTTTTGGTTGGTCTTGATGCAGAGAATGTATTTGGCAGAGTAAGTTGGGATTTTATGAGTATGACAATAGAAGTATTTGCATTCCCTGATACAGTAATAGGGTTACTTAGGAAGATATATGAGGGATGAGACAAAAATTAAAATCAGATGGCTCCTCTCTCCCTAACTTGTGTCTGAATAGAAGAACCAGACAAGGGAGTCCTATTTTCCCTTTGTTATTTGACTTGTATTTAAGAGCCATTGGCAAAGAAAATAAGGTACTCAAAAATTCAAGGATGTAACTGGTATGGTAATCAAGAAATGCTGTCTTTATTGTCAGATTATATTTTGTACTTGATATAACTAGAAAAGGACATCTCAGTTATGGAACATTCTGAGATCTTTTCAAGTTTTTTTTTTTTGGGGGGGGGGTATAAAAGTAATGCAGACAAAACAAAGGCTACAGCTGTAAACTATGTACCCACACGTGAATCGGTTCAGCAATACCCATATTTATGAGAACACAATAAAATTAAGTATTAAGGGGTATGGGTTAAAAAGGATTATGTTATGGCAGCTAAGGATATGTGCAAAGAGACTAATCAAAAGATAATACAAAAACTGAGAAACTCTTGTTTATGGATATGGATATCAGAATAAAAGTGAAAATGTTTTGGTCCCTAACAGGCCAGGCATATTTTTATCAACCAGAGAAGTTGTAGATAGTAATTAATACAGAATTGAAAGATTTTATGTGGGAAGGGAAGAGGGCAAGGGTCAAGTGAGATAAGCTGACACTTCCAATAGAACAAGGTGGCTTAGGATTACCTAATTTAAAGGGAAATATTAGAGCTACACAGTTAAGACTCGTATACATAACTCTAACAGAAAGCTATAATTCAAAGTGGAACTGGCAGATGATGAAGCAGGGAGGAATTCAAGAAACAAGGGGAGAATGGGATTTTGCAGACCCTTAAGGAGAATAACAGCAGCCATACAGAATATTATACTCAAAGTAGCAGAAAGTATTTTAAGAACTAACCCAATGTGAGAATGGAGAAGGGAGATTCCACAGACAGAGGTGACTGCAATTAGGGGTACAGAGAATAGACAAAAGGGGGCTGGAATTTACTTGAGAAAACCGTCAAAGGAACCAAGGTATTGTGAGCAAATAACTACAGAGGGAAAGATGAGAGAATATGAAGAGGTGAAGAAGACATTTGGACTGTAGGCTAGAGATTCCCTTCTCTGTCAGGGACTAACATCAGAGTATAGGCAAAGAGAAAATGATAGGAAAATCCTAAGTGAAAGACCTGCTCTGGTAGAGTTTTTGGTTGAATCTAGAACAGAAGCTGCTATTAAAAACAGATAATTAGTAGGGTATATAAAATATTGCACAATAACTATAGGAATCTATGAGAGGAGGTTAGAAAAGATTAGGAAGAGATATTGGATAAGCAATTCACAAGGAAACAATGGAAGGACATATGTATGGCTCCAAAGTATTCAACAAAGTCTAGAAGATGTAGGATTTTTGCTTGGAACTGTTTGCATAGATATGTTTATACCCTAAGCAGATTCCAAAGAATTTTCCTCAGGCAGATGGCAAATGTTGGAAGCATGATGTGGAAGAAAGAGGTAACTGGGAACTATGTTTTGAAAGTGCATTGAGTTTGCAGGCTTTAAAAATTCCCTACAGAGTACTACATCAGAAATACTTGGTGAACAAGTGGATGTAACTAAGTAAATGATATATATTTTTTTGAGTTGGCATACAGGGTCTGAATTGCCTAGGCATAGTAAGGCATTGTTAAGTTTAATTCTGGTGGCCACCAAAAAGGCAATTACTAGAAAATGGAAATCAAAGTCTAAAACAAATGAAACCGAAGTACTGAATTTTGTAATAGAGACAACAGAACTGGAAGTAGGATCTTTAGAAAATAGTAGGAACAAACTACATAGAAAAAAATGGAACTCATGGGAGCAATTCAAGCAGAACAATGCTTTGGATGAGTGAGGTTTACAGGAAGTCAAGAAACATAGGTTTCCTCACTCAGCAGGGAATCACCAGCTGTTTAAAGTACACTGCTGCATCTATATCTTTAAGTTTGTTTTGTGGTAGCATTTTGTACTCCAAGTTTATGATACCATTTCACTCAGGACACTCCTTTACGGTGCTTTTGTACTGGGACGACTGGGATTGTTCATCTGGTGGCAGTAGGCGTTTCCCTGGTCTGTCTGAGCTGGGAAAAACACTAAAGGGCTCCAATTATTTTTTCCACTTGTCTGCACTTGATTTGCACTGTTCTGATAACTATATCATCATCATCACCATTCCCCTTCTTCCCATTTTCTACATGGGGTCGGGGTATCATGTTAACTGTCGCCATCTCTCTTGATTCAATGCCACACTCCTGCCTTCCTTGACACTCATGCCTGACTGTCACAGATCTTCTTTCACACAATCCATCCACCTCTTTGCTGGATGTCCTCGTTTCATCTTACCTTCTTCCTCTCTGTCACAAATCTTCATCAGATTGACTTCTGCTTTTCTGCACATGTATCTGAACCACTGTAATCTGTTCTTTTTGATCTTTTCTGTAGTTGGAGCTACTTTGGCTTCTGCTTTTATGTCATTTTTGTCTGTCCCACATTGTGCATTCTACAACCCTTCTCAGGCACTTCATTTCCATCACCTTTTTCATGTGTTCTGCCTTTATTTCCCAGGTTTCTGTATCATACAGTCATAGACTACACCTGAGACTCCATGCCAGTTGGCTGCAGCCCCTCTGATTCTAGCTTTCACCTCTTCATTCAAACTTTCCTTCTCCTCAACCACCCCTCATAGATACTTGAAGCTATTTACCTGTTATACTACCTTCCCTTCTATCTCAATTCTCAGCTTCTTCTGATTTCCCCAATTTGCTATTTCACTATCTTATCTGAGCTTAGTTTTATCTCATGTATCTTCAGTGTTGCATTCCATTCCCTGATCCTTTGCTGAAGTTCTTCCTCAGAGTCTGCCTGTAGTGCTACATCATCTGCATACATCAACGTTGTTGATCTGCCCCCTGTCCCCACTGACCTGTTTGCTAATGTAATCCATCAAAAGTATGAACAGCAGTGGTTTCCGAGTTGAACTTTGGTGCACACCTACTCCCACTGGGGAAACCCTCTGTGAGGCTGAACCATGTTCGTACTCGAATCATTTGGTCTGTGTACATAGCCTGCACTAATTCTACCAATGTTTCCGGGACTTCAAACCACTGCAGTACTGCCCAAATCAGCTTTCTTGGGACCTTGTCATATGCTTTCTTCTCTGCACTCTTGTAGCAGAAAAATGTGGATCCAGCCTTGTCTGAGCTGAGGCTTGCTGGAGGAAGGTTCATTGTGTGCTTTCCTATTGGCAGATTAGCTTAAAAGTGTTTAATTTCACCTGCATTTAAGCCTCACATTTGTGCGTTTTTGTTCTCAATTAACCGGAGCAGAGCTGCTCTACGTTTGGTGTCCTTTGCCAGAGGTCTAGAGTGTTTCTGCTTTAATCCAAGGCATCCAAGGAAAAAAACCCAAGAAAATAAGTATATTTTGTGATTCTTCACTTTTTGAATCGTATTTTATCAAACTGCTGCATAACTTCCTTTTTTTTTTTGTTTTACTGTTTGTGACTGCTTCATTCTCTGCACTTGATTTGCACTGTTCTGATACCTTGACAGCACAGACTAGATTCACACCTGCTGAATCTAGCCTATTAATAAACTTGAGCACTAAACCAGCCATCTTACATTAGGAAGGACTCTTCTGCACTCTTGTGGTCGAAGATTATGGATCCAGCCTTGCATGAGCTGGGGATTGCTAGAGAAAGGCTCGCTGTGTGCTTTCCTATTGGTAGATTACCTTAAAAGTTTTTTTAATTTTGCCTGTATTTAAGCCTTGCCATACAACAGAGGTTAGCAGTGCCATGTACAGATGCAAATGCTTTGAAACTTAATTCTTCCCTAGACATCTGTCTATGGAACCTTCTCAAGCTTCCCTACTGCACTACAGGCACAGTGAGCAGCGCTGTCAAACTTATTATTCATAGCCTTCAACAGAACAAGCACCTTTGTTAGTCCTATCACAAAAACTGGTCAGACTAGACCACTCCCTTCCCCTAATAGTACATATGGTAAAAATCTGCTATAATGGATGGGTAGTTTCCCATCATTTCACCAGCCAGCCTGATCGCCATGGGCATCCTAAGGAAATGCAGTAATTGCCACATGTATAGTGACAACCACTTACTCCTAAAATAAACAAATACCCTATGTGAGAAATGTAATTACACTATGAAAATGGAATCAATTCTCCCATGTAACAAACCGGACATCAAAAAAGTCAGCACACACACTTCACCTCTCACACAAAATGAGGTCACAACACATAAACCCACATACATGGAGGTACTCACTAGAAGCCTAACAAAAGATCAGAGACCTCCCAAACATAAACACTTGCACACACTGCTATACAAATAGAAACCAATACACATAATAATACATACACAGGTGTCTCAGCAAATAAGCCCCTAAGGCAAAACACCTCAAAACCCAGTGTCTTGGTCATAAGTGACTCCATAGTGAGACACACAGATGCCACCCTCACCAGGTATGCCTCTGTCATAGTCCATGTTGGAGTGAATGACTTGAGAAGTATCTCTCAAGCCTATATGAACTCTCAGATTATGTGTCCCAGGCAGGTATGACCCCAGCCCTAAGCAGCATTCTACCTTCACCCCAGATGATGCCACAATATAAACAAAAAATTATTGACTTTAACAATTGGCTTGGCTTGTGGTGTCAGTCTAGGGGGATCCAGTATCTGTCAGCCAAGGAAGACAAGGTCAACAGGCCACACTACTTTGCCAGAGATGGTCTGCACCTGTCTCCTCTAGGCTTTCTGATACTGGCAAAGGCACTTGCCTCCCCACAGTGCCTTTTTTAGACAATGTTAAAACAACAAAACTTCCGATGTAACAAAATCCACTCAAGACAAACTCAAGGTTCTGCTGCTTAATGCCTGGAGTCTAAACATGAAACTGCACTCCTTGGAAGCACTCCTCACCTTGGAAGATGCTGACACTGAGACGTGGTTCAAGGCCACAGACAGCATTCAAACCATGCAAAGCTACAATGCCTTCCACATGTTCAGACCTCAAAATGATCATGAAAGAACCAAAGGCGGAGGTGTATCCATCTTCATTAAAGCCAAATACACCTTGAGACTGGTCAAAAAGTTCAACTCTCTTGAATTACCCAATGTCCAATTAAGTGTAAGCAAAATACCCTACACATCATTGCTAGCTATAGGTCCCCCACCATGAACCAAGAGAAGTACACCGCCTACTTGGACTTACTGGAGTCACCCGCCATACAGCCCAACACCTTAGTCATGGGAGATTTCAACTATCCTTCCATCAACTGGGTGACATACATGAGCAGGAACATGCTCACCTATAGGTTCCTGGACTTTGTCAATAAAAATGCTCTGGAACAGATAGTCTCCACCCCCACAAGGGGCTCAAATGTACTAGACATAGTACTCAACAACATGGGATGTCACTGCACTCCCTCCTGTGTTTTTCCCTCCCTGGTAGTCGGGCCATAAATTAGTCTCGTTCAAATTAACTAGTGAACCTGTCACCAACACAGAAGTAAAAACACTCAAAAATTATTTCAAAGCAAATAACAGTGTGCTAAGTGAATGCATAAAAAGTTTTAGTACCTGCCGTAATCACAGACAACAATGGCTCCTATGCAGAGGTGTACACAAATGCCCTGTATAAACACTTAAGCAGCTGTATAGACTTGGCTGTACCTGACTGGATTAAAACCATGTCCTCCCGAAAAAAACAAGCCACCCTGGTGGACCTCAGTACAAACAGGTTACATAACAAATGAAAGAAGCTGATGTCTAAGAACAAGAGGGAACGGACTCAACAAAGGAAAAAAATCCCTCCACAGCTTGAACAAGCAATTCAGAAATCTTCTAAAGTCCTCCAAAGCTAATTACAAGGCTAAAATAACATCCCTAGCTAAGTATAATCAATCATAAGGTATTCTTTAATTACATCTGAAATCTAAAAGGGAATGCCCAGCTATGAGCTGAGCTGGTAGTAGATGGTACAATTCATACTATACTGGAAGAAACTGCCAACCTGCTAGCTAACAGATTTGGCACAAACTTCATCCCCCTGTCCCCATCAGCCATATCCCTAAGCATACGTAACACCAGTCCTCTACCTAGTATCTCTAGAGATCAGGTCATACCTGCGCTCTCCAAGGCCAAAAACACGGCCTCAATGGGATCAGATAACATCCCAGGTTGCTTATTAAGTATTCTAAAACAGGACCTAGTGACCCCACTTCACCTAACATTCTGTTTAACCATTGTCTGAGAACTGGCTTTGTTCCAGCAGAGTGGAGAACAGAAACAGAAATCCTCTTGCACAAAGGGCACCATCAACCGACCCTGGGAACTATGGACCCATAAGTCTAACTAGCCTCAACTGCAAGACCATGGAAAAATCATCATGGACCTTATCAACAAGAACATAGGTGACCTTCAAATTCTAGACCCAACCCAGTTGGCTTCATTAAGGGTAGATCATGCTTATTAAACCTATTAGGCTTCTTTGAGAAAGTCACCAAAGCCCTAGATGAAGGTACTGTCTATCTTGACCAAGCCAAGGCTTTTGACACAATCCCCCACTCAGGTATCATTGAGAAACTCTCCCAGCTGAGGATTAACCCTTACATCACTAGATGGGTAGCCAATTGACTCACTGACAGAACACATACTGTCAAAATTGGTGACTTCACCTTTACCAGTAGACCTGGCACCAGTGGCGTACCACAAGGATCTGTGCTGGGCCCTTTAGTGTTTGGAAACTATTTCTCAGAAGTCCAGGCCAAAGTAGACAGCCTTTGGCTTACTAGGTTAATTGATTATTGCAGACTGGGTGCAGTCATTGAGTCCCCAAACGATGTTAACATATTACAGGAGGGGCTAACACAGACAAATGATTGGTGCCAAAGCCATGGTCTAAAACTGAATGCAAAAAAAGTACATAATCATCATCCCCTTTGGCAAAGCAGAATTTCCTGCTAATTGCAAGATTGACAGCACCTCCTTAAGTTCAAACACAGTGGTGTGATATCTGGAACACAGTTAGATAGCAATCTGAACTTTGACCTCAGAGATTCCACAGTGGTAAGGAAAGCCTTCTATGTTGCACATCTCATACGTAAGGGCATCACATCCAGGTCTAAGGATGTTATAACTCCACTGTACTCGACCTTCATCAAACCATTAATACAGTACAATGCTCCCTTCTGCCTCTACCTCACCAGACACCTGTAGCAGCTGGACAGACCACAAAGGTTTCTAACCAAGAAAATACAGGGCCTCCAAACTATGACATATCTGGATAGATGGGAAGTCCTGCCACTGTACTCTGTATTGTATATGCTGCTGAGAGGTGACTTGCGCCTGGCCTACAGGGCAATCTCTGACCCTGCCCTGATGGATATGCTGCACATCTGCAAGTCAAATGGCACAACAGTCACCCACTCTAGGGATCTTAACCTAGCCTGTGACATTAACTAACATGCTGGAGAGACAGATATATCTCCCAGAGATTGCCACTACTCTGGAATAAATTTCCAATTCACATGAAGCAGAGCTCCTCACTGACCCTATACAAGTGCAACCTGAACAAATGGATGCGAGACAGCAAATTCACCCCAGGGTTGGCACCCATGTCCCTCATGGACAGGGGTAGTGTTTATCACAGACTCGCTCTACGAATTATGTCTATCTAACAAAGGACAACTGAGGCAACTCGGGATTAACATGGCTAGGCTTGTATGGGCTGTAGGGCCACTAGCCTGGTAACCACCTATGACCCTATGAGAAATTTATGTAATGATGTTCATAGGTTCATAGGTTTATACTAGGCTATCTGCCCTAAGGCATTTATAAGCCTAGCCCAGAGTTTTTGTGGCTTACCCCACCCCTTATGTTAAAAAATACTGTGCCCATTAGTTTGTTGTGCCTCTGTCCAGCAGTGACACAGAGTTGATTCCCGGGGTAAACCTACGATCTCCCATCCACCGGTCAAGATTTCTCTTGAACAGAGCCAGCGAGGTGCTCTGCCTCACATGGACCGGGATTTTATTCCACAACATAGGGAGTCTCTGGGTGACAAATCTATCCCTCCAGCATGTCCTATTTATATCCGTGCTAAGGTTTAAGTCGCTTGCTCTAGTGGATCTGGTAGATTTGGATTTTTTGAGGTGGAGCATGTCCATTAATTCCGGGTTGGGCATGGCCTTGTATGTCAGGCACAGTCACCTCTGAGCAGACGGTATGCGACTGAATAGAGCTAGAGTTTCTTCAGTCTGGCAGCATATGACAGATTTTGGAGTCCCTTTATCCTTTTGGCGAGGAACTTTTGGGGTCTCTCCAATTGCTGCAGGTGTCGGGTGAGATACATCCCGAATGGGGCATTGTACTCGATCATTGGTCTGATAAGTGAAGAGTACAGGGGAACAATGACCTCACTTGATCTGGATGTGAATCCCTTCATGATCAGGTGGGCAATGTACAAGGTTTTTCTAACCACTTTAGCAATGTGAGTGTCAAAAGAAAGGCCACTGTCAACCTGGGTCCCCAGGTCCCTGATAACCTCTTCTGTGCTTAGTGGATTGCCACCTATATGGTAGCTTGGGGTTACCTTGTTTTTCCCGAAGGGTATGACTATACATTTTTTGGCATTTAAGTTCAGGCCATCGCTCTGGCAGCAGGTAGGAGTTTCCGTGAGACCCTCTGAAGGATATCTGTGTCCGATGTACTTTCCACTATGGCTCCCAGTTTGCAGTCATCTGCAAACTTTGTCAGCCATAGTCCTCCTATGTTAGCCTGTACTTCTGAGAAGTAGATGCCGAACAACAGGGGGCCAAGGACTGAGCCCTGTGGGACACCACTTGTGACTGGCTTGGAGTCTGACATGGCGCCAGCTACTCTAACCCTGTGGGTTCTGTCCTTTAGCCAGTTTGCAACCCATCTTGTGACATATGGGTTTACATTTAAGCTGGTAAGTTTCTCTATAATACCCGAGTGGGGTATTGTGTCGAAAGCTTTTGCAAGGTCAAGGTAGGCTGTATGGACTTGCCTTTCCCTCATCAATGGCCTTGGTGACTGTTTCGAAGAAGTCGACCAAGTTCAAAAGGCATGATCTGCCCTTGACAAAGCCAAACTGGGTCGGGTCCAATGTCTGCAAGTCCCCTATGTCTTTGTTTATGAGTTCCATTATGATCCTCTCCATAGCTTTGCAGACCAGGCTTGTTAAGCTTATGGGGCTGTAATTACCAGGGTCCGTAGAGGCACCGCCTTTGTGGAGTGGGACCACAGTTGCCGTACGCCACTCCTTGGGCACGTATCCTGTGGTAAGGCTAAGATTAAACAGCTGCCTTATGTGCGGGTTTAGTTGCTCATTGAGTTCGTGTAGCACACAGCCGGGGACACCATCCGGTCCCATTGATGCTGTGTTTTTAGCTTTAGAGAGAGCAGCTTTCACCTGCACATTGGAGATGTCTGGGAGGCTGCACTCCGCTGGGATAGTTATCTCTCCTTTTGGGGGGGAGAGGGGGGTAAAGTTTGCACTGAACCTGTCTGCCAGTATGTTGGCAATGTCTGTGGGTTCAGTGATTTTTGTATCATTTTGGACTAATTCTGAGCATATCTGGGAGTTTCCACCCAGGTTTCTAACATAGCTGAAGAAGGCCTTATGATTGTCTTTTGAATCTATGGCAATTTTTCTCTCAAAGTTGGCCTTGGATGATTTTATGAGTGCTCGTATTTTTTTACTAATAATGATCAAAGGTGTCTTCTCTTTTATGGATTTATGTATTGATGATAACAGTGAACATGTTAAATGGTTTGTTTTCTTTTATATAAATGTATGTTTGACCTATGTCTTAAGTGATAATTCAGTGAAGATGTTACAAAAAAGTCCCTTATATTGTCAATCTGGCTTGTTTGACTGCCATTTGTTCGAGGAGGTGGGTCCTGCTTTCTTTTTTTTTTTTTTGGAGCCAGTATGCCATTGCTTATAAAATGTCTGCTTACCAGCATTTTGCTGAGACTGTTTATTGTATTTCTTGCCAAAATTAGAGAAGGGAGCAGAGAATACCTTGGAGAATTTAGAGGAGGAGGAGGACTGAAAAATCTGGGAGATTCCCTGAAATAATTTACCTCTCTCATCACACGTTTTGATAACCTCTGCAGAATAGGGTCCAAAAACTACATCACTAACCAAGGGAGAATTCAAAATTAAATTTTTGACATCTTTTGGGAGCCTCTGAGAACACAGCCAGGCAGAACTCCTTAAACAGTACCAGTGGCAGCAACAGCTCTGGAAGTAGTATCTACAGAATCATAAACACACTTCAAACAATGACTAATAACTTAAGAAATAGAAGAAACTGAAGAGCACAGTGCAGATTTTCCTCACAAGAGGAAATGGAAGCTAAAACATTCCTTATACTTTCACAATTAGTTGGGATAAACTTTAACATACAAGTCTGACGGTTCAAAATTCTAAAAATCAAAGACAGAAGCATAAACTTTTTTCACCAAAACTTATCAAAAGCTTTATCATCCTTGTCAGAAGGGGAAGGATTAGAATTAACAAAATGTCTGGCAGTACCTGAATTTACTAAAGCTATAACTCCCGGATCAGCTCTGGGACTAGTGTAAAAAAACATGAAAGACTGAGGAACTTGAGTCTATCTGCTTTCTTATGGGCAACAGCTGACTGACTGTCAAGAAAACACAGATGGCCAACAATTCCTCCAATGCTAACAGCACTGGCCAGCAACAGCTTCCCCAGGGATGGGCACAACATTCTGGCTAAGCAGTTTAGTAATGAAAGAAAAAGCTGCAAAGTAACCAACACTCCAACAAAGGCAACAAGCAGGCAAGAAGTATCCACAGGAGAATGGAGCCAACGTCACTATAAGGCACTCAATGCTGCAATGAAAAACCTCGAGAAGGCAAACTGCTAAACAGTTTACCCACAGAAAAAAGAAGTTATGTTCTTACCATAACGTTCCATGTGGAGTGTTCATCTCGCCTTTGTTCTTACACATGGGTTCGGAGCCGATCCTCGGCTCCGAGTCGGCCGCTTAGCAAAGCTCTTCATCGAGAAGAAGCTCGAGACCAACCTATCTCCCACAATTCCCTCTGCCCTTACCTCAGATCTAGTTTGCAACACAATACCAGATCCCACAACAGGAATGTAAACATACATACATACATACCAGTGCGTAGCTGAAAACAGCAGCAACAGCAGAGAGAAATCAGTAGCGGGAGAGCCAAACCAGACCTCTAAACTGGACGTTCTTCCTGACCTGAGGGTGGGAATGTAAGAACAAAGGCGAGATGAACACTCCACATGGAACGTTATGGTAAGGACATAACTTCTTTATCTGAGAGTGTTCAATCTCGCCATTTGTTCTTACACATGTGTAGCGTCCCTAGCTCCGTGACCCTGAGAGACTCACGGAAGAACGTTCCTGAGCACAGTGGAACCAAAGGTTGCCCTGTCCCTGGAAATCCTATCCACTTTGTAATGAGTGATGAACGTATGTGGTTTAGACCAAGTGGCGGCCGCACAAATAGTATCCAAAGGTAGGCGGGCCGCATGAGCCAGAGATGGAGAGACTGATCTAGTAGAATGTCCTTTCGGTTTGGTGGGCAAACTCTGCTCAGTAGCAGTATAAACAAAAGTAATACAATCAGATAGCCATTTGGAGAGAGTACGCTTCGTCACTGCCATGCCCTTTCTGTTGTCCGCAAAGGCTATAAAGAGTTGGTCTGCTTTTCTGTGATCCTTTGTTCTATCTAGATAGAATCTGAGTTGTCTATGAACATCCAACTTGTGTAACATATATTCCAGCTTATTGGAATGGTTTTTGAAAAATGTGGGGAGTTCAATGGACTGATTAATGTTGTTGACTGAACAAACCTTGGGAAGAAAAGACGGGTTGGTGCGTAAGGATACCCTATCCGGGTGAAAAATCAAATATGGGTGCTTAATGGAAAGAGCTTGAAGTTCTGACACTCGTCTGGCTGAAGTGATATCTACTAGAAAGAGAGTTTTCCATGACAAGAACTTTAATGAACAGGAAGAGGCTGGTTCAAAAGGTGGTAGCATTAGTTGGGATAAAAGGAGGTTTAGATTCCACGGAGCTGTAGGGAACCTGACTGGTGGCCTAATATGAAAGGACCCTTTTAGAAAAGCCTTACAAAGCCTGAGTCATAATAGGCGCTCCATTCTCTCCTACATGAAAGTTTGAAATAGCAGCCAATTGAACCCTCAAGGTGGCAGGAGAAGCTCCTTGGTGAAATAGCATGGATAGAAACTCTAAAACTTTGTTTAGTGGGGCTATTAAGGGATCTAAATGTTGTGCAGTTGCCCAGTATACAAAGCGCTTCCACTTACTAGTGTAAATTTTTGTAGTGGAAGCTTTATGAGAGGCTACTAGAATGTTCTGAACCGCAGGAGAAAGAAGATCAGACCTGGCTAAGAAGGGAAGCAGAGCAGCCAAGCTGCTAGTCTGAGGGACACGAGCGATGGGTGGGGAGCCCCTGATGAATGGGTCAGTAGATCTGGCTCTGGGTCCAGGATCCAGGACTCCCGTATTTGGTGTGCTTGAAGAAAGGGAAACCAAATTTGACGAGGCCAGAATGGGGCAATGAGAATTACAGTCCTTTCCAGATTCTTGGCTTTCTGCAGAAATCTCGGTATCAGAGGTATAGGAAGGAAGGCGTACAGGAGACCCGGGGCCAATTGTGAATCAGAGCGTCCCTGGGGACTTCCCCTGGCGGGGGTAATAGGGCGAAGTAGCTTCTGCATTTGGCGTTCATTGGAGACGCAAACAGATCGCAGCAAGGCTGGCCCCACTTGCGGAATATCATGTCCGCCATTGTCTGTTTGAGGGACCACTCGTGAGGTAACAGGATGGCTCTGCTCAACCTGTCCACTATGACGTTGGATAACCCCGGGATGTGCGTTGCTATCAGAAAGCGACCCGTGGATTCTGCCCATTGCCAAATTCTCATGGCCTCTCTGCATAACTGGTAAGATTTGGTTCCTCCTTGCTTGTTTATGTACCAGACTACGGACATGTTGTCCGATTGAACTGCAATGGTCCCTAGAGGTAGAAGGGGGGAGAAGTGTAGCAACACTAGATACACTGCCCTCATCTTTAGAACATTGATGTGCAGGTTGTACTCTAGATTGGTCCATTCGCCTTGGACTGTCTGTCCCTGAAAGATGCCCCCCCCACCCTATCAGGGAAGCGTCCGTGGTCACCGTAGCTGTTGGAGTGGGTAGCACAAACGGCCGGCCGCCGGTGAGATTGCAATTCTGTAGCCACCAAGATAGGTGTGTCTTGCAGGTGTTTGTGATGTGAATTTTGTGTGTCAGCGGTAACTGTTGAACGACCATTGTGCGAACAGCAGCCACTGAAGAACTCTCATGTGCAGTCTTCCCAAGGGTATTGCAATGAGGGAAGCCGACATGAGTCCCAAAACTTTTAGAACCAGTTTGGCCGGGGATTTCTTGGACAACAGGAGTAGAGATATGTGATTTTGTAGAGAGGCTATTCTTTCTGGGGGAAGTCTTAGAATCAAGCAACGGGTATCCAAATTTCCTCCTATGAATGAGATATGCTGTGACGGCTGTAATGCAGATTTTTCGAAATTTATGGAAATTCCGAGTTGAACATAAAGGTCGAGTGTGTAATCCCTGGCCTGTATCAGTCGACGCTCGGTGGTGGCAGTAAGGAGCCAGTCATCCAGATACGGAAACACCCGGAATCCTAGGCGTCTCAAGTGAGATGCTACCACTGCCATGCATTTGGTGTAAACCCTGGGGGCTGAGGTTAGACCAAAGGGCAGGGCCCGAAACTGATAGTGACTGGCTCCCAGCCTGAAGCGCAAGTGATCCCTGGACGCTCTGGCCATTTTCATGTGGTAGTATGCGTCCTTGAGATCTACTGAGCACATCCAGTCGTCCTTCTGTAAGAATGGAAGGATCGATTGAAGCGTGACCATCCGGAACTTTTCTTTCTTGACGAAGGTATTGAGATTGCTTAGGTCCAGAATTGGCCTCCAGTCCCCTGTCTTTTTTGGAACTAAAAAGAACCTTGAGTAAGTTCCGAATCCTCTTTGGTCCGCCGGGACTGGTTGGATGACTCTTTTTTCTAGCAGCTTTGAAATTTCTATAGCTGCAGGTTCTCGCAGATGGGGCGGTACATCTGGGAATCTTTTCTGCGGTAACGGGGGAAATAGAAATGGAATTTTGTAACCTCTGGTAATAATGCTTTTTACCCATCTGTCTGAGGTAAGACTTTGCCAGGCCTGAGGGTATAAAGCTAAGCAACCCCCGACTGCCTCCAGAGCAGGACAGTCGGGCCTCCCTTCAGGAGAGCTGGAAAGGCTTTCCAGGGACCGTATCCCTGTCGCCTTGGTTTTACGGACCCCCTCTGCTGCCAGGGCGACGTCTTCCACTTCTGCCCCCCCCTCTGCCTCTGGAGGGGGCATCACCCTGTGTGCTTGGGAAAGAACCCTGGGGATTACGAAACCACATTTTTCCACCTCGTTGCCCTTTGGGGTACGGTCTGGATGGGGTGGAAAAACGGACTCCGACAGCAGACAGAGTCTTTCCCTCTTGCTCACACCGGGTAAGGGTCTCCTTTACTTTGGGGCCAAAGAGAGTGGCACCATCAAATGGGGCATTAGTAAAGGAAGACTTGAAGGCTTCCGCAAAGGAGCATAAGCGTATCCAGGATTGTCTACGGAGAGCAATCGCTGAAGCCGCAGCCCTACTCGACCCTTCGGCTGCATACGAGATGAGCCTCATGGACGAGTTCACAATTGATGTAAGGGTATTGAGCTGTGCTGTAACCTTATCCGCGACAGCAGCATCTGTAGTACCCTGGAGGGTATCTCCCAACTCTTTGACTAGATCCCTCTGTAAACGTGTGAAATGTGTCAAATAGTTCAGCGATCGCATGGAAAAAGTCGCTGAACTAAAAATGCGCTTCCCATACCTGTTCATGGTCCTAGAATCTCTGTTAGGCGGATGGACAGATGAGGAAGATTCAGACATCTCCTTTTTAGTGGTAGCTGCCACCACCATAGCATCCACTGGAACTCCCTTTGTGAGGTATGCCTTATCCTGAGGGGCCGTAATATACTTATTAGGCTTTCTGGGAACTGGCTCCACTGTGTCAGGTGTCTCCCACGCCCTTCGAGCAATCAAATCCATCAACTCATCGAAGGGCGGAGTGACCCAGGAGGAAGAAGGGCGAGCACCGAATGCCTTCAGCAAGACTGACTCATCCTCAGAATGGGGTAGGGCTTGCCAATCACCTCTCTGTTTTAGGATCTCCAGGATGTCAGAAAAAGAGACATCCTCCGAGGGTGATTTTGGGGACCCTTCTGACTCATCCAAGTCAGTGTCCGATGTTAAGGACTCTTGTGGAGAATCCAAGTGCTTCCTCTTACACAATCTTTTCCTCGGAACTTCCTCGGGGGGGGGCATCCGATGAAGCCTCCGAGGAAGAGGGGGCTCCCTCTGGGAGCGGCTGAGACACTGGTGCTCGACGCTTCTGAGTAGCCGTAGGTGCAGAAGAGGATAACGGGCCTTTATGGGAGGGACACGCTGTTTCTGCTGAGGTAGTTGTCTGGGAAGACAATACCTTCCTCATAAGATTGAAGGCCCCCGGACCCCGAGCCGAGGAATCCCCCGGTTCTGAAGAACGTGGAGGAATCTCCGACGCAGAAGCCAAGGACACCGATCCCGAGGACGGAGCCGAGGTGATCCATGCCGAGGCACCGAGAGAGAGAGTCGGCACCGAAACATCGGTTCGGCTCTCGGTCCCGGAACCAAGGATAGATCGTCGGCTCCGCGAGTCCGGGAGAGGTTCTGACGGAGTCGAGGTAAATGGTGCCAACTGAGAAAGGGACGGTTCGGCACCAAGGGCTCTACAATCAACAAATCAGCGTCTCCCGGCTCTGAGAGCTGAACAGGTCTCGGAGGAGGATCAGATGGAGACAAGGGAAGGCCTTCGAGTCTCGACACCAACTGAGAGGAGACTGCAATAAGTTTGGACAGAGCCATGTTCTCCATCAGCTTCTGCACCACACGGTCTACGTTGGTGTCGGAGAGAGGCCTGGAAGACCGCGTCGAAGAAATCGAAGACGGTGCCGACCTCAAAAGGGCCAGAGGTGGCAGTTCTGTCACCGGTTCCAAGACTCGAGGCTTGGTGACCGACACTAGTTCGATACTCGGCCCCGAAGTCTGTGGAACCAGTGAACGAACTTTAAAAGAAGAACTTGGAGCAGATGACGTAGGCTCCGAAGTCTTCGACTCCTTCGAAGATTTAGAAGTCTGGTCTGACTTATCTAAAGCCTCTTGAAAAGCAGGCTTCAGAAGACCCCTGTCCATGAGCTTCCTGCGCCTATCTGTCATGACCCTTCCACTAAAGGAGTGACATATGGAGCAGTCCTCCTGAAGATGGAGAGGGCCAAGACAGTAGACACAGGAGCTATGGTTGTCTGTGACAGACATCTTCTGTCCGCACTGACATCTCTTAAAACCTGACTTAACCTTGTCAGACATGTCAAAAAAGTCACAATAACTAGTGAAATTACACCAATACACTTAAACTTAGCCAAAGGCCAAGAATAATGTTCTGAAGTAATAACTGTAAGTCAAATCTGAAATTTAGTGAGTGGGGTAGGCCCTAGGATCCTAATTCTAAACAAAACTGTTTTTAAAACACTAAAGATTTAGACAATTGGAACCGAAGACCCATACACACACACACACACTAAAAAGTGCCACAATCCAATAACTTTAGATCAAAATTTTGAAGAAAAAAAAGGTAAATCTTATCTGAAGTTGGCTCAGAGCTCTTCAAACGATGTGATCAGTTGCAGCGGCAAACTAGATCTGGGGTAAGGGCAGAGGGAATTGTGGGAGATAGGTTGGTCTCGAGCTTCTTCTCGATGCAGAGCTTTGCTAAGCGGCCGACTCGGAGCCGAGGATCAGCTCCGAACCCATGTGTAAGAACAAACGGCGAGATTGAACACTCTCACATAAGTAGTTTTAAACAATTTTTAACCACAAAAGGTGCACTCCTGTTTAAAAGTACATAAAAGTCACAAGACAGTTAAGGAAAATATTTTTCTTAGCTTAAAAGTACTTGTTTTTCACAATGAAATACTTTATTTAGTTATTTAATTGGTCCTTTGGTAGCCAGGAAAGTTCGACTGTGCCAGTGGCCCTTTTTCAGCAGAGACCCAGAAAGAAGAACTCCACAACAGATTAAAAACATTTAGACAATAGCTGATGAGTAATTATATACAAGGGAGAAAAGCTCTGCAACAAATTAAATGTTTTACAATTACCTAGGAGAAAGGTTCCACAAGCACATATAAAAACATTTTACAACAGCTGATAAGTAATTATATACAAGTGATGAAAAGCCCCACAACAGGTTCACAAGTGCCAAACCTCAAACCTCTTAACAACAGATTAGGGTGAACCAAATGAGAAGTTGTGGATAGCAATTAATAAAGAAGTGAAGGATTTTATCTGGGAGGAGAAGAAGCCAAGAGTCAAGTGGGATAAGCTGACTCTTCCAATAAAACAAGATAATCTGTGATCAGCCAATTTGAAGGGGTATTTTCAGAGCTACTCACTTAAAGGACCACTACGGGCAAATGATGAAGAAAACTTTTAGTTATGTACTTACCATAACTTCGGATGTATGGGATCCATCTCACCTACATTCATAACAGATGGGTTCGGAGCCGATCCGTTGGCTCCGACTCGGCCACTATACACTAGAACGAAGACTCTCATTGGCTGGGCTTCCCCTTATCCCAGAATGCACCACACCTGCTTCCCCAGATCTTGTTTGTTCGCTTTTATACATTCATACAGGTACAGAAACACATACCAACAACTGTAACCAACTACAGCCCTTCCAGAGAAGAGCTCAGCAAGAGTAATATTTCCTCCAAATCCAAAAGGTAGGGGGAAGGAGGGTGGGTATGTATGAATGTAGGCGAGATGGATCCCATACATCCGAAGTTATGGTAAGTACATAACTAAAAGATGTAATGGGATCCTATCTTGCCTACATTCATAACAGATGGGACAGCGTCCCTAGCACCTAAATCCCGGGTGGCTCATTGGAACACACTCCTGAGAACTGCGGAACCAAAGGAAGCTCTGCCTCGGGAAGTCACATCAACCTTATAATGAGAAATGAAGGTGTGCGGAGAAGACCAAGTAGCAGCCGCACGAATATCATCTATTGAAACTTTGGAGTGAAATGCTACAGAGGTGGCCATAGCCCTGGTAGAATGAGCCTTGAGTGGGAAAGGTAACTCTCTGCCTGACTGGGAATAAATGAAGGAGATGCAATCCTTAATCCATTTGGCTATGGTGGTTTTGGCAACTGGTAGTCCTAACCAATTCTCCGCAAAGGACACAAACAGCTGGTTAGATTTTCATGTCTGGCTGGCCCTATCTAAGTAAAAATGCAGTTGCCTGTGAACATCCAACTGGTTGAAGGTATATTCTGCTCTATTAGAAAAATTTGGAAAGAAAACGGGGAGCTCCAATGATTGCTGAATGCACAAAGGGGATGCTACCTTAGGCAAAAAGGAGGGATTGAATCTGAGGGGAAACTCTGTCTTTATGAAAAATCAAATAAGGAGGAGTAGAACAGAGAGCCTGAAGCTCTGAAACCCGCTTAGCAGAAGTTATTGCCACTAAAAGGGCGGTTTTCCACGACAGAAATTTTATATCACAAGTTGCTGCTGGCTCAAAGGGATGGGCAGTTAAGGAGGCCAGAACCAAATTTAAGTCCCAAGGGGGCACAGGATGAGCCATAGGAGGCCTGAGGAGCCAGGCTCCCTTAAGAAAGGACTTGCAAAGTCTGTTTGCCATTAAGGAAGGCTCTATGGAAACATGAAAGTTGGAGATAGCTGCTAGTTGAACCTTAATTGTAGAGACTGAAGAGCCTGAATGAAACAAAGAAGCTAGAAATTCCAAGACCTGCGGAACTGGGGCCGTAAGAGGATCGATGCCTCGCTGCTGGGCCCAAAAGGCAAACCTTTTCCATTTGCTGGAATACAGCTTCACAGTGGACGGCTTGTGGGAAGAGGAAAAAATGTACATCACTTCTGGAGAAAGAGAGTTATCTCTGACTAAGGATGGAAGTGGAGTAACCAAGCAGCCAGTCGCAACGACCGGAGGGACGGATGAGAGTGTCCCGACTGATGAGACAACAGGTCCGGCACGGGGTCCAGAATCCAAGGGCCCTGTACCGCATACTTCTGAAGGAATGGGAACCCGGGGCCAATGGCGGGGTGACAAAACCAATGTGCTACATGAAGAGCCTTCTCTGAATCACCTGGGAGAGGAGGGGGGGGATTGGGGGAAAGGCATAAAGCAGACCCGAGGGCCAATTGTGGGCTAGAGCATCCCTGGGAAACTTCCCCTGAGAGGGAGTCAGAGTAAAGAACTCTCTGCACTTCGCATTGTTGGGGCTGGCGAACAAGTCGCAACAAGGGAGACCCCATTTGGCGAAGATCTGCGCAGCCACTCTGTTGTTGAGGGACCACTCGTGGGGCAACAGGAGAGTCCTGCTGAGCCTGTCTGCAATCACATTGGCTTTCCCCAGAATGTGCGTGGCTACTAAGAAACGTTGGGTAGCCACGGCCCAGCGCCACACTCTCATGGCCTCTCTGCAAAGGGGGTAGGACCTGGTTCTGCCCTGCTTGTTTATGTGCCAAACCACCGACATGTTGTCAGGTAGAATCGCAATAGTACCTTGGGGGAGAGCATGATGAAGTGCTTGCAAAACCAGAAGCACCGCTCTCATTTCCAGGACATTGATGTGAAGGTGCGCTTCGCAATCCTGCCAAGTGCCTTGGACAGACCTGTCCAGATAATGACCCCCCCACCCTATCTGGGAGGCGTCCGTGGTCACTGTGGCAACAGGGGGCTGAAGGGCGAAAGGGCGCCCCCGGTCCAGGTTGGACCGACGCAGCCACCAACAGAGGTCCCGACGACAACTGTCCGTAATCAGAACCAAATGGTTCAGGGGAAGTTCTTGATACGACCATTGAACCGATAATAGCCATTGCAGTACCCGCATGTGCAGCCTGGCTAACGGTACTAGGAGGATAGTTGCAGCCATCGTGCCCAATAACTGAAGAATCTGTCTGGCAGGAGCTCGAGACTTGGGTAATAAATTTAGAATACCAAACCAAGTAATAAAGAAATAAAGTCCAAACCACCACACTGGTAATAAAATCGATTCTTTTTACTTCCAACCACAACAGATGAGCGCTTTCGTCTAATAGATAGACTTCATCAGATGAAAGCACTGATATCATGATACACTTATATATAAAATCACAAACAAGAGTCCATTAACTGAAATTTAAAGGCATACAGGTTCAAAAACCTAATATCCAATTTTAAAAAGACTTCCCAACTTTCAAGACTTTAACACATATATATTCTATATGCAAACATTAATAATATAATTGTTCAGCTGATAAAATACAAGTAATAAAAATGTGCAACAATTTAGAAAAAAAAAAAAAAATATATATATATATATATATATATATATATATATATATATATATATATAAAAATTTATAGACTTTTGGTTTATTATATACTTTCAGCTTTTTTATGTAGCACAGATTTTATACTGATATAGTCATTTAAACCTGGTGGTGAGTTTGAATTCAGCCTAAGCTGCCATATCAGCTCTTTGTATAGTAAATGGTTCTTGAGGTCTCCCCCTCCCTTATGCACACTATACCTAACTGTATCAATAATACCATACCTAAAACTGGATAATAAATTTAGAATCTGAGATTGTAGGACCTGAATTCTTTCTGCTGGCAAAAATGCCCGCATCCTTTTTGTGTCTAACTCTGCGTCTATAAAGGTGATACGCTGAGATGACCGCAGCACAGATTTTTCCCAATTGAAAGTGATTCCCAGCGAGAGACCCAAAGTTACTGTGGCCATCAGCGCTCGAATCAGTAGATGCTTGGAGGTGGCAGTGAGGAGCCAGTCGCCGAGATAGGGAAACACTTGGAATCCTAGACTTCTCAGGTGAGCTGTCACCACCGCCAGAAACTTGGTAAACACCCTGGGGGCTGTGGTGAGACCAAAGGGCAGCACACGAAACTGGAAATGACTTGCTCCTAGGCGTAAGCGTAAATGACTCCTGGACTCTTGACGTATCAAAATGTGATAGTAAGCGTCCTTGAGGTCTATGGAGCACATCCAGACATCCTTCTCCAATAACGGGAGAATGGACTGAAGGGTGACCATCTGGAACTTGGACTTTCTCACAAAACGATTTAATGAGCTTAGGTCCAAAATGGGCCTTACGTCCCTTGTCTTTTTTGGCACCAAAAATAATCTCGAGTAAGTTCCTGATCCGATCTGGTCGGCGGGGACGGGCTGGATGACCCCTTTGCTTAGCAGCTTTGACACTTCTACGGCTGCTTGATCCCGTTGACTGGGTGGCACATCCGGGATTCTCCTTGTAGGAGGAGGGGGCTTGAAGAAGGGGATGAGGTAGCCTCCGGTTACAATACGAAGCACCCACTGATCCTTGGTTATAGATTCCCAAGCCTGTGGGTCTTTCGCAAAACGACCCCCGACTGGCTCCGGAGAAGCACAGCCGGGCCACATCCTAGGGATGTTGAGGGTAGGAGGAACCACGAAAGGAATTGCGGTCTCCAGTGTTACGGGGGCCTCTGCCACCTCTGGGGCGGCGTCTTCCTGAATCCCCCCCCCGCCTCTAGAGGGGGATCACCCGGTGGAGTAGAGAAGAACTTTTGGGATTTTCTGAAGCACATTTTCCCTCCTCTCTGGGCCTTGGGATAAGGTCTAGATGGAGCGGAAAAATGGGCCCCAAAGGCAGTCAAGGTCTTGCCCTCCTGCTCGCACCGAGTAAGTGTGTCCTTCACCTTGGGTCCAAACAGAGAAGATCCATCAAAGGGGGCGTCGGCGAAGGAAGACTTAAAGGCCTCCGCAAGTGGACACAAGCGTAACCAGGCTTGTCTCCTAAGAGCCACTCCTGTGCCCGCTGCTCTACTCGCCCCTTCGGCTGCATAGGAAATGAGCCTCATGGACGAGTTGACTATAGAAGATAGGGTAGTCATCTGGGCACCTACGGTCTGAGCTAACGCCTCAGGAAGATTACCCGCAAGAGACTCTCCTAACTCCTTGAGGAGGTCCCTTTGGAGCCTTGTAAAATGACAGAGATAGTTCAGCGACCGCAGGGTAAAGGTCGCTGAAGAAAGGGTATGCTTCCTGTACCTATCCATGCTCCTGGAGTCCTTATTAGGAGGATGAATAGACGTTGAAGCCTCTGCCACGTCCTGCTGAGTGGCAGATGCCACCACCATCGCATCAACTGCAACACCCTTAGTAAGGAATTCTTCTGGGGAGGGGCTGAAAGAAACTTATTAGGTCTGGCAGGCACCGGTTCCACTGTATCAGGATGTTCCCACACCCTCCGAGAGATTAGATCTAATAACTCGTCGAAGGGTGGAGACACCCAGGAGGAGGAGGGCTGGGCCCCGAAGGTCTTGAGGAAGACTGACTCCTCAGCGGTAGGGGCTTTGGATTGCCAATCGCCTCTCTGTCTCAAGATCTCAA
Organism: Protopterus annectens; assembly: GCF_019279795.1. Lineage (NCBI taxonomy): Eukaryota > Metazoa > Chordata > Ceratodontiformes > Protopteridae > Protopterus > Protopterus annectens. Next base: position 383,899,308 of record NC_056726.1, read on the forward strand.
GGATATCCGAGATGGAGACGTCATCCGAGGACGATTTTGGGGACCCCTCCGCATCATCAAGGTCAGTATCTGAAGTGACGGACTCATCTTGGGAATCAACGTGCTTCCTCTTGCACAGTTTCTTCCGTGGAGGTTCATCCGAAGCAGATTCAAAAGGACCTCCCGGAAGAAGGGAACCCTCTAAGGGGGTATCCTCAGGCCCCGGGGCCCCACTGTCGTGGGAAAGAATGTCTCCAGAGTCACCAGTACCCAAATCTAGGGATGGTGAGGTAGAAACCTGCTGAACCGGCAAGGTCATGGCCAGCGCACTCCTCATGGCCTCAAAAGCAGGACCTCCAGACTCTGCAGAGAGCACTTGCTGAGAGACCACGGCGGTACCGGGAATACCTGCGGCCGATGCTCTGAGGGGAAGACTGGGCATCGAAGAGGCCCGTTCCACAGTGTTGCCCTCGGCCCCCGCCGAGGAAGACCCGGTACCAAACCCTGACACCGAGGACAGGGTAGGAATGAAGGTCGGAGCAGAGAAACTCCGAGAGAGTCCCTGCTCCGACTGGACGATTCCGCTGCGTTCTACCAGCACCGACTCCAACGGCTCCAAGGGGATCGGAGGAGGAATCGAATGGAGAATCGGCTCCGAAGCCGAGTGGGCTGGAGCCGAGATCATTTTGGTAAAAACTGGGGACTGGAACAGCCCCTGAATAACCCTGTCCAAATCCGAATCTGACAACCTAGAGGATTTGGAGGAAACAGATTGGGGCCAAGAAGTCCTTTGCCACGGCTCCGATAAAACAGGGGATCGGCTCCGAAACGGTTCCAACACTATCGGACCCGAGATCTGAACCGTTTGCAAAAGTGTCGGTGCCGAAGAAGGCTCCGGGGCTGAGGGGGAAGAGTCTGAGCTGCACACCTCCAACGGCTCCGAAACCAACGGAGCCGAAGTAGGTGATTGGCCTCTCGATGCACTAACCTGCGGCTCCGATACCAATGGAGCCGAGGAAAGAGGCACCGAGGCAGACCCTTCAGCCATCGGCTCCGAAGCCATTGGAGCCGAGGAAGAAGAGGTCAATCCATGTTTCTTGGATGTCGGGTCCGACGGACTGGTCGGAGCCAAAGATCTATGCTTCTTGGGTGTCGGGCCCGACGGGCTGGTCGGAGCTGACGACCTTTTCTTTTTAGAAGCTGGAGATGAAGCCAACGCTTCCTCAAAGGAAGGCTTAATAAGACCTCTAAGAATCAGCTTGTTTTTTCTTTCCTGAAGGACCCTGGAAGAAAAAGCGTGACAAACACTGCATGTATCTTGAAGATGTTTAGGCCCTAAACAGTACACACAGACATCATGGCTGTCTGTGATGGACATTTTATAGTTACATTTAGCACATTTTTTAAAACCCGATTTCTGTTCTTTAGACATTCTGAACAGAGTAGAAAAACAGATAACAGATAGCAAAAAATACAGTACACCGAAGTAACTAATATATATGGGCTAAAGCCCTCTAACTTAAACGGGCTTAGCCCGATACAACAGGGAAAAAACAGAGAAACTAATTCAGTCACACAACAAGAATAAACCACACAGTAAGGGCAAAGGCCCTCTAATTTAAACGGGCCTAGCCCAGTATACAAAAACGCGAAATTATAAAAATTCTAAATTTCACAAAAAACTAACAACAAACGCTCACAAAGCTGTTAAAACAGCTGTTTGTTTAAAAGCTGACAGAAACCCTAGTCAAAAAGACCAAAAAGGTCAAGAAAATACACTTAGCTCCAGCCAAGTCGAGACCACGTCCAGCTTGAAAAGCGGCAAACGAGATCTGGGGAAGCAGGCGTGGTGCATTCTGGGATAAGGGGAAGCCCAGCCAATGACAGACTTCATTCTAGTGTATAGTGGCCGAGTCGGAGCTGACGGATCGGCTCCGAACCCATCTGTTATGAATGTAGGCGAGATAGGATCCCATTACATCATATATTTTTTATCTTGCCATGATTTACTACACCTCCCAAAGCTGCCTTCAGCAAAATAAGTACTCATTCCTAATTTTATTTTGTTTTTACTCATCTGCCCTCATGGGGGCAGACATGGTGATTCCTTTGGAAAGCTAAATCTGTCCTATAATGCAGACTGTGAGGACAAATAGCCCTACCATTTGTTGTCAGACTAGACTTCCATTCACTTACAATGGAACTCCTGAAAAAAACTGCCAAGTTTGAGAGTCTGCAGCTCATGTGTCATTGACTGGTATGCGCTGAGTTTTACAAATGTTGTTCCTACTGATGTACTACACATTCACTGAAATAAACTTGCAAAAGTGTCAACAAATTACTGAGATAAAAAAGACTTTTCACAAGGAGCAGTTTTGCAAGTTTCAGTTCCTGGCCAGGTTACTCCTCCCATCTCCCCTCCTTCAGTGGGCTACAGTCTCACATTTCCAGCTTTGCTAGATTCAACTATTTAGTCAGCTTTGCATGACAACAGAAATAAAAAAATAGCCTGGTTTGCCACTAAAACTGTTCCCTTGTATGTCTCTTCACTTCTGAATGGCAATTCCCAAGAATAAAAAAAAAAAAAAAGCACACTCATATCAGTCCAGAGTTTAGGCTAGTCTATCCATTTTTTTTAAATGTGCACAGTAAAATATTCAACTTGTAATGCATTTTGGCTGCTGACATGGTTATCTTTACATAGTTATTCTCTTATAGTGTAACCTGAACTTATGGTATTTAATGATAAATTTTACAACAATTCTCAGTTTCTTAACAATGACCTCCCAAGCCTCTGATGTGACCTAGTACTTTCTTACTATTGCTTTATGTAGTTTATCTTAGTTGTATACTTGTAGTGTGTTTCTCATCCTCTCAGCAACAGACTCCTGGAGAAGCATATACTTTTATTGAAAGAGTACCAGCAGCTGTAGCAGTGATACCACACTCCAAAACAATGCACTCATAGTACTGACAAACACAAGGGAATGTATATGTCTGAATCAAGCAGTGATGACATTGCTAGGGACTTCGCTGAGCAAAATTTTACTCTTAATTTCTCCATTTCATAATGCATAAAATTCGCACCACACTTACAAAGGCACACCTCCACCTTCCACAAACACAGCAACCCATACTCACACAACTGCTACGGTTTCTCCCTTCAGTTATTGCAAGCCAAGAATAACACTTTTTAATAAGGATACCTACCAGACAAGTCTGCATAGTGCACTTGGTGTACCTGCATCATTGCAGCTCGCCCCCCCCCCCCCCCCCAGCAACTGCAACATTGCCAGATAAAGCCACTGCTACGGTCCGGTTTCTCCCTACCGTTATTGCAAGCCAAGAATAACACTTTTTAATAAGGATACTTACCAGACAAGTCTGCATAGTACACTTGGTCTACCTGCATCATCACAGCTCGGGCCCCCCTCCCTCCCCCCAGCAACTGCAACATTGCCAGTTAAAAGCACTGCTTCGGTCCGGTTTCTCTCTACAGTTATTGCAAGCCAAGAATAAAGTACAGGGCCTGGGTTTGGGTGTATATCACCGCAGCTAATGAGTTAGGTTCTGAGGTAAAAATAGAGATTGAGTAGTTTGTTAGGGTCTTAAAGTTCTTTATAGTTGTTTGAGACTGGTAGTGTGATGGCTGTGAGCTGTGTGCATAGTGGTGAATAAGGACGGTTTGGTAGTGATGTGGGACTAGTTGAGTAAAAGGGTGTGTTGTAGTTATGTCAGTGGAAGTAGTTTTTCTTGGTATATGGATAAAATGAAGTTGTTTTTGGTGATTGGTGATAGAAGTTAGCAGTGGGAGTGTGGATACACCTAGGAACAATAGTAAGAGGTGTGTGTATGTATGTGGGTTTGGGTAGTTTGGGCATGGTTTGGTTGGGTTTCATCATGAGTGAGAGATCTGCTTGGGATGGGGTGGGTGTGGTGGATTATGAGAGGTGTTGTTTGTGATTGTAAGGTAGTTAGATGGAAGACTGTGCTTTACAGGATATGGAATAGTGGAAGAGAAGGAAATGGGTACAGGGGTGGGACAGATTCAGTGATTGGTGGTTAGCATGATGGGCGTGGCTAAGTTCAGTTGAAATGTAGCACTAGTGGGGGCGGGTGGGAATAGGAAGCAGGGAGGGGAGTGGAGTGAGCCCGAGTGCAGTGGGGCTAACACTAACTCCAATTATATCAATGGGCTTACTTGTTTCTTTTCTTTGTACACCAAATGTATCATTCCACTTGTTTCTGTTTACACCAAATGTGTCTGTTTGGCTGTATTGTACTAGTTTAATTTACTTATACTGATGCAGTCACACTGAAAAAGGTCTGGGGAAGCTTCCTCACCACAAGCAGGCCAAAAGATAACTTTCAAAAGGGTGCCGCTCAAGGAGACCCACTAATATAGACTAGTTAATGTGCATGGGGGAGGAGGAAGTTAGAGGAGGGAGATACAAAATGGGGGAAGGTATACCCAGAAAAAGCCGGTAGAGATCTGTCCCGCCCCATCACAGAAGACTGCAAAGGAAAGTAATCAGCATAAGAAGTGGGAGCCTTGGAGCTGTAATGCAAGTGTAAGCAAGGAAGAGGTCGAAGCAGGAAATTAGGAGTGTAAGCAGTTAGTTGCAGAAACACTACTTTAAGGCCTTGGTGTGCAAGTAATACAAAGGAAGGTAAATCTATCTGGGGGACAAAATACACCAAGTAAATGGTACTTGCCTTACTTTACAAGTATTCAGTGTGGAGGCAGATCTATTTGGGACAAGATGCAGCAAGTATATTGTTAAGTTATGACACCCAGTGGCAATAGACAAAGCTATAGTTGCCTGGGGGGGCCTTGCAGGTGTGCATGCCGGCCAAAACAATGTTTAAAAAACAATTAGTAAAAGTAACAAGTATGCTGTAAAAGGAAATGTAAATAGCCAGTCACAATATTTAAAACATAACTGTTAAGGACCACATCTGCTAATAACAAGAACTGTAAATATCCAACCACCTATGCAGACTTGTCTGGTAGGTATCCTTATTAAAAAGTGTTATTCTTGGCTTGCAATAACTGTAGGGAGAAACCAGACTGTAGCAGTGGTTTTATCTGGCAATGTTGCAGTTGCTGGGGGGGGGGGGCCCAAGCTGCGATGATGCACTATGCAAACTTGTCTGGTAGGTATCTTTATTAAAAAGTGTTATTCTTGGCTTGCAATAACTGTAGGGAGAAACAGGACCGTAGCAGTGGTTTTATCTGGCAATGTTGCAGTTGCTGGGGGGGGGGGGACCCGAGCTGCGATGATGCACGTAGACAAAGTGTGCTATGCAGACTTGTCTGGTAGGTATCCTTATTAAAAAGTGTTATTCTTGGCTTGCAATAATGGTAGGGGGAAACCTGACCATAGCAGTGGTTTTATCTGGCAATGTTGCAGTTGCTGGGGGGGGGGGGGGGCAAGCTGAGATGATGCAGGTAGACCAAGTGTGCTATGCAGACTTGTCTGGTAGGTATCTTTATTAAAAAAGTGTTATTCTTGGCTTGCAATAACTGTAGGGAGAAACCGGACTGTAGCAGTGGTTTTATCTGGCAATGTTGCAGTTGCTGGGGGGGGGGCCCCGAGCTGCGATGATGCACGTAGACAAAGTGTGCTATGCAGACTTGTCTGGTAGGTATCCTTATTAAAAAGTGTTATTCTTGGCTTGCAATAACTGTAGGGAGAAACCAGACTGTAGCAGTGGTTTTATCTGGCAATGTTGCAGTTGCTGGGGGGGGGGGGGGCCAAGCTGCGATGATGCACTATGCAAACTTGTCTGGTAGGTATCTTTATTAAAAAGTGTTATTCTTGGCTTGCAATAACTGTAGGGAGAAACCGGACTGTAGCAGTGGTTTTATCTGGCAATGTTGCAGTTGCTGGGGGGAGACCGAGCTGCGATGATGCAAGTAGACCAAGTGTGCTATACAGACTTGTCTGGTAGGTATGTTATTCTTGGCTTGCAATAACTGTAGGGAGAAACCGGACTGTAGCAGTGGTTTTATCTGGCAATGCTGCAGTTGCTGGGGGGGGGGGCCGAGCTGCGATGATGCAGGTAGACCAAGTGCGCTATGCAGACTTGTCTGGTAGGTATCCTTATTAAATAGTGTTGTTCTTGGCTTGCAATAACTGAAGGGAGAAACTGTAGCAGTTGTGTGGGACTGGGTTGCTGTGTTTGTGGAAGATGGAGATGTGCCTTTGTAAGTGTGGTGCGAATGTTATGCATTATGAAATGCAGAAATTAAGAGTAAAATTTTGCTCAGTGAAGTCCCTAGCAATTTCATCACTGCTTAATTCAGACATATACATTCCCTTGTGTTTGTCAGTACTATGTTTGAGTGCATTGTTTTGGAGGGTAGTATCACTGCTACAGCTGCTGGTACTCTTTCTATACAAGTATATGCTTCTCCAGGAGTCTGTTGCTGAGAGGATGAGAAACACACTACAAATATACAACTAAGTCAAACTACATAAAGCAATAGTAAGAAAGTACTAGGTCACATCAGAAGCTTGGGAGGTCATTGTTAAGAAACTGAGAATTGTTGTAAAATTTATCATTAAATACCATACGTTCATAGGTTCATAGGTTCATACTAGGCTATCTGCCCTGGGGCATTTATAAGCCTAGCCCGATTGTGTTTGGCTTACGCCACCCCTTGATTTGAGTATACTGTGTCCTTTTTAAAGTTTAGTTTACTGTGCCTCTGTCTAATAGTGACACGGAAGTAATCCCCGGGACAAACCTACGATCCCCCATCCACTCATCAAGATTCTTCTTGAAGAGAGTCAGTGAGATGCTCTGCCTAACATGAATTGGAATTCTATTCCAGAGCGGAGGGAGCCTCTGGGTTATGAATCTGTCCCTCCAGCATGTTCTATTTATTTCTGTGCTGAGGTTCAAGTCCCTTGAGCGCGTGGCTCCAAGGGATTTAGATTTACTGAGGTGGAGCATGTCCATTAATTCTGGGTTGGACATAGCTTTATATGTCAGGCATAGATCGCCTCGAAGTAGACTGTATGCAACTGAGTAGAGCTGGAGTTTTTTTAACCGAGCAGCATATGGCATCTGTTTGAGTCCCTTGATCCTCCTGGTGAGGTACTTTTGGGGTCTTTCTAATTGCTGCAGGTGTCGGGTAAGGTACATCCCAAAGGGGGCATTGTATTCTATGATGGGCCTGATGAGGGATGAATAAAGGGGCATGATTACCTCCCCTGATCTAGATGTGAATCCTTTCATGATGAGGTGGGCTATGTAGAAGGTCTTTCTAACCACTTTGACAATGTGGTTGTCAAAGGAGAGATTGCTATCAACTTGGGTCCCCAGATCCCTAAGTACTTTCTCTGTACTTAATGGGTTACCACCTATGTGGTTATTTGTGGGCACATTTTTTTGCCAAAGGGTATGACTATACACTTTTTGGCATTTAGCTTTAGACCATGGCTCTGGCACCAGTTATCCGTCTCTGCGAGACCTTTTTGAAGGATGTTTGCGTCAGCTGGAGAGTCGATTATGGCGCCCACTTTGCAGTCATCTGCGAACCTGGTGAGCCATAGTCCTCCCACGTTGGCCTGTACCTCAGAAAAGTAAATACCGAACAAGAGAGGTCCCAGGACAGAACCTTGTGGGACGCCACTTGTGACCGGTTTCGAGTCTGACATGGCTCCAGCAACTCTGACTCTGTGGGTTCTGTCTTTGAGCCAGTTTGTGACCCATCTTGTGACATAGGGGTTTATATTTAGGCTGGATAGCTTATCTATGATGCCCGAGTGGGGTATTGTGTCAAATGCCTTTGCGAGTTCCAGATAGGCTGTGTGGACTACCTTCCCTTCATCTATGGCCTTGGTGACTGTTTCAAAGAAGTCGACCAGGTTCAAAAGGCAGGATCTGCCCTTGGCAAAGCCAAATTGGGTAGGATCTAGTATCTGTGGGTCCCCAATGTCTTTGTTTATGAGTTCCATGATGATCCTCTCCATAGCCTTGCATACTAGGCTAGTCAGGCTTATGGGGCGATAGTTTCCAAGGTCCGCAGAGGCGCCACCTTTGTGGAGTGGGACCACTGTTGCTGTACGCCATTCTTTGGGCACGTATCCTGTGGTGAGGCTGATTGTACAGCAGTTTTACTTGAGGGATTAGTTCTTCTTGGAGTTCATGTAGGACGCAACCTGGGACGCCATCTGGTCCCATGGAAGCAGTGTTTTTTGCTTTGGAGAGGGCGGCCTTCACCTGAGCATCAGAGATGTTTGGGAGGCTGCACTCTGCCGGGATAGATACTTGCTCTTTTGGGGTGTGGGGGGTGTGGAGAAGTTTGCACTGAACCTGTCTGCCAGGATATTGGCAATGTCTGTGGGTTTAGTGTATTTTTTTCAGGTTATACTACAAGAGAATAACTATGTAAAGATAACCATGTCAGCAGCCAAAATGCATTACAAGTTGAATATTTTACTGTGCACATTTTAAAAAATGGATAGACTAGCCTAAACTCTGGACTGATGAGTTTGCTTTTTTTTTTTTTTATTCTTGGGAATTGCTATTCAGAACTGAAGAGACATACAAGGGAACAGTTTTAGTGGCACACCAGGCTATTTTTTTATTTCTGTTGTCATGCAAAGCTGACTAAATAGTTGAATCTAGCAAAGCTGGAAATGTGAGACTGTAGCCCACTGAAGGAGGGGAGATGGGAGGAGTAACCTGGCCAGGAACTAAAACTTGCAAAACTGCTCCTTGTGAAAAGTCTTTTTTATCTCAGTAATTTGTTGACACTTTTGCAAGTTTCTTTCAGTGAATGTATAGCACATCAGTAGGAACAATATTTGTAAAACTCAACGCATACTAGTCAATGACACATGAGCTGCAGACTCTCAAACTTGGCAATTTTTTTCAGGAGTTCCATTGTAAGTGAATGGAAGTCTAGTCTGACAACAAATGGTAGGGCTATTTGTCCTCACAGTCTGCATTATAGGACAAATTTAGCTTTCCAAAGGAATCACCATGTCTGCCCCCATGAGGGCAGACAAGATTAAAAACAAAATAAAATTATTAATGAGTACTTATTTTGCTGAAGGCAGCTTTGGGAGGTGTAGTAAACCATGGCAAGATAAAAAATATATGTTTTCTTCATCATTTGCCCGTAGTGGTCCTTTAAGGCACCTATACATAGCACAAGCAGAAACCTATAATTCAAAGTAGAAAGGGATGATGATGAAACGGGGAAGCTCAAGAAGCAGAGAGAGACTAGGACTTTGCAGGCAGATACTTAAAGGGACAATCTCAGGGATTTTTTGTTTTGATTCAGCTTTTGCTCACCTTTGGTTGAGGCGGTGGGGGAAGAGTGCCTGCAGGAAGTTTCAAAGGTGTTAGCCAAATTCCATCTCAAATTGCAGTTGTACTGACAACAGCTCTGCCTGTGAGCCATTCATTAGTTTAATCTGTGCATTTTACGCATTGAGAAAAGTAGCCTTTTAGGCATTTTATAACCTGATGCTGCTGCTACTCTACAAAGTACATCAGTAATGCAAGGATTTTAAAACATTAGTAGAGTGTTTTGTTTCATTTATTTTATATTTTATTGTGGTGACTGAACCCTGGCCAACTACAACAATTTCATAACATGGCTTCTACCTGTAGAAAGCATCTGAGTGGGAGGCAAACTGTAGTGGAAACCATATTTCTTTCTCTGATTTCATGTTTTACTATGTTCTGATTTTTGAATACTAGCCTGGTGTAGTGACTTTCTGACCTGCTAGTAATTCCATAGAAAGCAAGTGTGTGACAAAAGGTTGGAGCATTAGTAGACACGCTATTCTGTTCCTTTTTCAGATTCTAGTTTGATATTCGCTGATTTCTGAATATTACTAGACAAATGCACTATTTTTATGAGCAGGCTGATTGTGCATCTGTAGAAGCACGAATAATGCAAAGTTTAAAAATTAGTATACACATCTTTTCCTTTCACTTCCTATTTTATTTATTTTGCTGATTTCTAGCTACTAGCCAAATGCACTTTCTAGTGTACATGCTACATCTTAGTGAGTTACTGCATTGTATTTATTATGTTTTCAACACTTCCTTCTCTTTTAACCTTACATCTGTATGAATCGGTTTCTAGTTCCACTATTATATATAAGCAAATAACTGAAATGACACTGTACAGCTTTTGGCATCATTTTAACAGTACCTAACAAGTGTCTGACTATGATTAGTCCTACATGGTTACATTTAAACTGTTTCCATTCCAACTTAATCACATGACAGCATCCCTCTCAACCTCTTAGCACAAAAAATATGGGCAAAGCCCAAAATAATAAGGAACAAATGCCCCAAAATAGAGGCAATTTTAAATACTGCTCTTAGAAACTTGGAAAGTTGCTAGAATAATAGGATTTCTTAGTGTGCATTTTCTGAAGAATATGAAGTCTGAAACTCAAATGTGTGTCATTATGTAGCAACTTCAGTCATCAGTGATTTGCCAGAAAATCAAAATTATTTGAGGAAAAGACCAAAAATATGAGGCAAAAATCTGGACATTCAAGGAAAATCTGAACAGTTGAGAGGTATGCATGGTAGTGATGATGGTGCAAAGTGACAGAAAAAAGAAGTTATGTACTCACCATAACGTTCCATCTGAGTAGATAACTTCATTTGTCAGCAACCTGTGGGTATCAGATCCGACCTGGATCCGAGTCGGCAGCTTTCCAAGCTAGAGATCTGTGCTCCAAGCTCCTCCCCTTTACCCATAATGCCATGCTACCTCCTTCCAATCCCCAGATCGCATTTGCCCATCTACATAATCTTCCTCAGGTCCAGAAAGAACAAGCAGCAGAAGCAATAATACGTCCTTTATTAGACTACAGCTCAACAACAAATAAAAAGCATAAAACAGAAGTGTAACTCAAACAAGAATTAAGCACTTTCATCCATCATCATGTGGACTTCTTCAGGTCTAAAGGACGTATTATTGCTTCCGCTGCTTGTTCTTTCTGGACCTGAGGAATACTTTGTTGCTTTTGGCGTTCTATGGACTTTTTATTCATCTACATAATCTCACCATGACAAAGCAACAACCTGGAGAATCCTAACATAAGGATTAACAAATGACCTGGATAAACCATCCTAGTGATCAGGAAACCAAAGAACCAGGTTAGGGGGAAGGAGGGAGGGTCAGATGCTGACAAATGAAGTTACCTACTCAGATGGAACATTATGGTGAGTACATAACTTCTTTATCTGAAGTAGGAAACTTCATTTGATCATCAACCTGTGGGACAGAGTCCCCAGCTACCAAAAAACTTGGGAGGTCCTCAAGGAAGGATATTCCGGAGCACTGCAGAGCCAAAAGCCGCCCTTCCTCTAGACACTAAATCCAATTTATAGTGAGAGATAAAGGTATGAGAGGATGCCCAAGTAGCCACAGAACAAATGTCATCCAAGGGAATTCTTGACCAGAATGCAGCTGGTGTAGCCATAGAATGGGTAGAGTGAGCGTGAACCCCAGTAGGTTCTGGCAGGCCAGATAGTTTATATATATGAACAAAATGTAATTTGAAATCCATCTGGCCAGAGTCACCTTCGATACAGGCTTACCCAAGAAGGGTTTAGCAAGAGAGACAAATAGCTGATCAGACATGTGGAAGGCCGCTGGTCTGTGTAAATAAAACCGTAACTGCCTATGAACATCTAACAAATGAAGTTTGTACCCCCCTTTATTCTGATAGGTGAGAAAACTGGAAGATTAATGGACTGATTGATGTTGGTCTCGGAGGCCACTTTAGGTAGGAAAGATGGGTTAGTCCTGAGAGAAACCCTGTCCTTATGGAAAACCAGATACGGGGCTTTAATACAGAGAGCTTGAAGCTCCGACACTCTTTTAGCTGAGGTAATGGCTACCAAAAAGGCAGTTTTCCAGAACAAGAATTTCAAATCAACAGAGGCTGCAGGTTCAAAAGGAGGTCCAGTTAGAGCTTGAAGGACCAAGGTTAGATCCCAAGGAGAGACGGGGTTCCTAACAGGGGGTCTCAAGAGAAATGTACCTTTCAGAAAGCCCTTACAAATCTTGGTGGAAGCGAGGGGACTGAGATTATCTCCAATGTGAAAATGCGAGATGGCAGCCATTTGAACCGTAACAGTAGAGGGAACTGGCCCCTTGCTGAAAAATATGGGATAGAAAATCGAGCACTGCTGGAATGGGAGCAGTGAAAGGGTCCAATTTCCTATGAGATGCCCAAATAGAAAACCGCTTCCATTTACTATTGTAAACCTTCCTGGTAGATGGCTTATGCGCTGCTACCAGGCTAGATCTAACTGCAGACGAGATACCGGGAGTCCTAGCAACTAATGGAACTGGATCAACCACGCTGAGAGCTTGAGATTGACCAGGTTCAGGGGCTTCAATCTCGAAGGATGAGATATTAGATCTGGGATGGGATCCAAGATCCAGGGAGGAGCTATAAGATGAGACCGCAGGCAAGGGAACCAGGTTTGACGAGGCCAGAATGGGGCTATGAGGATAATCTTGTTCCCCAACAGACGAGCTTTCTGTAAGAATTTTGTTATCAATAGAAGAGGAGGATAAGCATACAGAAGACTGGGTGGCCAAGCAAGAACTAGAGCATCTCTGGGGCTCTCCCCTGGAGGGGGAATTAGAGCAAAAAACTCACTGCACTTCGCATTGGAAGGAGACACGAAGAGATCGCAGCAAGGCTGACCCCACTTGTGGAAGATCTGTTTCGCTACTAAGGGATTCAGAGACCACTCGTAAGGCAAGAGGATGGTTTTATTCAGTTTGTCCACTAGATGTTGGACCGACCCAGAATGTGCGTTGCTAACAGAAAATGGTTGGTGGCTATCGCCCAATCCCAAACTCCCATGGTTTCTCAACAAAGAGGTTAAGACCTGGTCCCCCCCCGTTTGTTGATGTACCAGACTACCGACATGTTGTCTGACTGAATCACAATAGTCCTTGGAGGGAGAAAGGCATGAAGGGCTTGCAATGCTAGAAGCACCACTCTCATGTCCAGAACATTGATATGCAGAATGGTCTCTGTCTGAGTCCACGTACCGTGAACAGTTCTGCCCTCGTAATGCCCCCCCCCCACCCAAGGTGAGAAGCGTCCATGGTCACCATGGCTTGCTGCATAACAAACGGTCACCCTTCCCGAAGCTCTCGGGAGTGGAGCCACCACAAGAGAAAATTCCTGCACACTCTGCTGAGAGGAATTGGCAAGCCCAACGGATGGTGAAGGATGGACCACTGAACCTGTAATGTCCACTGGAGAATCCTCATGTGCATGCGGGCTAAGGGCGCGAGGTTGATTGCCGCTGCCATGTATCTTAAGAGCTCTCTCAGGACTAACTACGCTGATGGGGCAAGTGAATGGAGAAGGGCTAAAATGTGTAAGGTCAAACTGCGAAGTCTGTCTGACGTCAAGAAGGCCTCGGTTTGAAGTGTGTCTATCCTGGCCCCTATGAACTCCAAGACTTGAACTGGTTGGAGGGATGACTTCTTCAAGTTTATGGTGATCCCCAAATGGAATGCTAGAAGTAGGAAACAATCCCTGGCTAAGCAGAGTAGATGCCTGGTGGGGGCGATCAGGAGCCAGTCGTCTAGGTAAGGAAAAACCTGAATTCCCTGAAGCCTCAGGTGGGCCGCTACAACTGCCATGACCTTGGTGAACACCCTGGGGGCTGTGATGAGACCAAAGGGTAGGACCCTGAACTGGTAATGACTGGCCCCTAGCCAGAAGTGGAGAAACCTCCTGGAACACCTGTCCATCAGAATGTGATAGTATGCATCCCCGAGGTCTATGGAGCACATCCAGTCCTTCTCCTGCAGCAGGGGCAGAATGGATTGAAGTGTGACCATCCGGAATTTTTCCTTGGCAATGAAGAGGTTCACTGTTGAAAATTCGAGGATCAGCCTTAAGTCCCCCATCTTCTTTGGCACCAAAAAGAACCTGGAGTAATTGCCTAATCCAGATTGTCCTGGGGGGACGGGCTGGATGACTCTTTTCTAGCAGCTTTTTTACCTCTAAAGCTGCAGCCTCCCTCTGACTGGGTGGTACATCGGGGAGATGCCTCGACTGATGAGGCAGATTTATGAAAGGGATAGAATAACCTCTGGATATTATTCGAAGCACCCAGTGATCTGATGTTATGGACTCCCATTGGGCCAAGTGCTTCAAAAAATGCCCCCGACTGCCTCCAGAGAGGAGCAGTCAGGCAACCCCTCAGGGCTGCTGCATGGGTTGATCAGAAAAGGGTTCCCGCGACCCAAAATTTTTCAGCCCCCCTCTGCCTCTGGGCCGGCATCCACCTTGTCCCCCTCTGCCTCTGAAGGGCGAAGGGTCCGGAGCATAACAGGACTGCTGAGACTTTTGGAACCACATCTTCTTTTGTCCTCTCTGGTTCCTATAAAAGAACCTTTGAGGAGCCGAGAAGCGGACTCCGACGGCAGACAGCGTCTTCCCATCTTTTTCGCTCTGAACCAATGTGTCGTAGACGGTCTTCCCAGAGTAGAACCGAAGGGTGCGTTTGTGAAGGATGCCTTGAAAGGTTCCACAAAATTACAAAGTCGGAGCCAGGCGTGACGCCTTAAGGCGATACCGGACCCGCTGGCTCTAGCGGCTCCTTCCATGGCATGGGAAAATAGCCCCATAGACGTGTTCGAAACAGATTTGAGAGTGGCCATGCGAGTCAAGAAGGTCCATTTGTCCTCGGCTGACATGGACTCAGGGGGAAACTCAGCATATTCTTTCACCAGATCCCGCTGAAATCTAATTACATGGGCCAAGTAATTCAGCGCCCTTATAGAAAAGGTAGCTGAAGCAAACATCTGCTTCCTGATACGATCCATAGTCCGAGACTCCTTAGCAGGGGGATGGATCGAGGAACTATCCTGAGCGAGTTCCCTCTTGGTGGCTGCCGCCACCACCATGGCATCTACTGGGGAACCCTTACTCCAAGCCATCCTATCCACGGGGGGACTGATAATCCGGTCTGGCCTCCTGGGGATCGGCTCTACAGTGTCCGGTTCCTTACACGTCCTGATAGTGATGAGATCAACCAGGGGGTCGGCTGGAGGGGACACCCAAGAGGTAGAAACGCGTGCGTCAAATGCCTCCAGAAACACAGACTCATCCGAGGAAGGCTTTTGGGCTGACCACCCCTCTTTCAGGCGAAGCATTTCCATAATGTCTCCAAAGGAGATGTCATCAGGGGGGTGACCTGGGGGAACCTTCCCCTTCTTCCAAATCGGTGTCCTCCGTGAGGGACTCAGGGGAGTCCAAGTGCCTCCTCTTACACTTACATTTGTGAGGGACCTCCTCGGTGGGACTGTCCGAGGAGGGCTCACTAACAGGGCCATGTTCCGTCAGTGAAACGGGCTGGGGCATCAACGCAGGCTGTCCCTGGGACTGGATGATGGAAGACAAGCCCAGCTGCAAGGGAGTGGGGGCTGAATCTAAAGAAAGAGTAGGGGGTCTCAAACCTCTTGAGAGAACCCCCTCCACCACGTCAAAAGCCGAGGGTGAACCAATCTCTCTGGGCTCTGTGGTTAACACCCTCGGATCCAGTGCGGGGATCGGCATTGGAGCCGAAGCGTTCGGACCCAAGAGGGAAGTGTGCCCCGACCGGAACGGAGCCGAAGACACACTGGCCTCCCCCGGATCCGACTCACTGCTCACGGCTCCGAGAGCTCGGATCCGAAAGCGGATCTGACAAACTCGAGGGCATGGTCACCGTCGAGGTAACAATAACCGTCGGCACCGATACCCCGGCCCCGGGACTCCTTGGATCCAACGGCTCCAAAACCCGATAATGGATCGGAGAAGGAGCTATCGGGGCAAAAAGTGGGGCTGAACTCCCCCCTGGAGGGGGGGCAGTAGCACTCCCATCTGTGCATTTGGGTTTGGAGAAAACGATGCATCATTCATATCAGCGTCGGAGACTGTGGGTCGACCTAGAAGAGACCGCCGAAGCTGGCCGAGAGGGCCGCCGCGACAACCTCAAAGATGGTCGGGCCTCCTCCTCCAGCTCCGGTGAGAAGCGTGGAGAACGGAGCCGAGGGGAGGAAGGCCCGGAAATCTCCTGAGGTGAGGAGAGCAGCTTGGCAAGTGGGGTTGAGGGGGCAGAGTCGGCCCGCCGCTTGTAGCTCCTATGCATATCTTTCTCCCTCTCTCTCTCCTCTCCTTCTTCTCCTTCCTAGAGTCCCTCTCTCCCTGAAAAGAAATGGGAGGTTGAGACCCAGCCAGGGGAGAGGGAACAACAGGCTGAACAGCCGCAGATGCAGCTGTAGCCACTGAGGGAGAGGAGGAGGAAGCAGACTCCGAGGGTAGAAGACCCGCCAGAATCAGCTTATTCCTCCTATCCCTCAGGGCCCAGAGGTTAAAACCTGCACAAATTTGGCAGGCTAAAGACAAGTGCGATACCCCCAGGCAGAGGATGCACTGAGTGTGGCCATCCGCTGGGGAAAGCTTATGACCACACTCAGTGCACTTAGAAAAAAATGACCTTAGAAGCCTCGGCCATTATCCCACACACACACGCACCTCACACAAACACCTAAGGGGAAAAAAGGGGGGAGTACTAGGCTTTAAACTAAGAGGAATGGTAGAGGGGTTTAAACTAAGGAGTTAACTGATCAACACACAAAAACTAATAAGATTTTTATAAACTTTCCTACTTACAGATCGCCTGAAGCTAGGAGCTCGAGAAACCCGGGCTTGATAAAGCCGCGGCAAACGAGATCTGGGGATTGGAAGGAGGTGGCAGGGTATTGTGGGTAAGGGGGAGGAGCTTGGAGCTCAGATCTCTAGCTTGGAAAGCTGCCGGCTCAGATCCAGGTCGGATCAGATACCCACAGGTTGATGATCAAATGAAGTTTCCTACTTCAGATGTACAGTTGCGTAAAATCTTACCATAACAATTGATATCCTTCTCTTTTCTGGTGCAGTATTCGGTGCACAAGGGATGTAGTCTCGTGGACAGCTCATCGCTTGACCAGTATAAATAAGCTTAAAAGAGATCTTGGTTGTGCCATATGTCACATTTATGCTCCTCATACAGAACATGGGGAGTCCAGGGAAGTAAATAGTGTGGGAAGAAATAGCCAGGGAATTGTTATGGCTAGGCTTGTACAGGCCCTAGGGCCAATAGCCTAGTACCATCCTATGAACCTATGGGGCAAAAAAGGGATTTACGGACTCACCTACCTAGAACTCTATTGCTCTAGAAGAAAACAGGTGTCATAGGACAAGGGAGTCCATATGCATCCAGAAGGAAAAAATGCAGAATAAAGAAGAGGGGGTTGGAGGGAGGGAATAAATACTGCCACAATGAAGAGTAGGACATCTACTGTTATGGTAAGATTTTACACAACTGTACTATGTCATTCTATATCACTGTTGCAGCATTGGTACACAAGGGAGAGTAAAAAAGCTCAAGAAGAGAATGTGAGGTGGAAGGCTGAGAAGAACCCTCAAAAACATACATAAAATGGTTCCAGCAAAACCTGCTCTGCCCTAGAAACCACAACCAACTTATAATGCTTAGTAAAGGTAGGCACTGAAGGCCAAGTAGCAACTTCAAGGATGGAATGGTGTCCAACCCCTTCAAGAAGGCACCAGAAGAGGTAACAGACCTAGTGGAATGAGCTCTAACAAAAGCACATAGAGATTTGCCATGAAAAGAATAACAAAAATAAATGGCCTTAGATATCCAGGAGGAGACAGTTTGCTTAGAAACAGTCAAACCCAAATACCTGGGATAAAAGGAAACAAAAAGCTGATCAGATTTACAAATAGTCCTAATTTTATCCAAATAGTACCTGAACTGTATGTGCAAATCCAGGGTATAACAGGACCTTCTCAATACCAGACTGAGGACAAGGGACAAGGAAGGTAGTTGTACTGACTGATTTAAGGACAACTCATTGACTACCTTGGGCATAAAAGAAGGATTAGTACAAAGGGACTCCCTGTCCCTGTGAAAAAACAAAAAAAATGCAGAATGTCCATAAGGTCATGGAGCTGAGAAGCCTTCTGAGCAGAAGTAAGAGCCAGCAACAAAACAGTCTACCAGTTACAATGTTGCAAAGAAGCAGAATCTACAGGCTCAAAATGAATCAATTTTTCCAAAAAAAAATTAAGTTCCCTAGGAGGAATATGCTTTCTTGGAGGCCTAATATGCAGGATGCCTTTAAGAAATGGTTTGATCTCAAAATGAGAGGTCAAATGAGGATTCAAGGACAGACAAGCAGAACTGGCTGACAAATGGGCCTTCACAGAAGAATAGGCCAAGCATGACTGGAGCAACGCATACAAATGAGTGGACCTCCACTAAAACAGGACCCTGGTTACGACCATGGCACTAGACCGAAAATCTCTTCCATTTGTACATAAAAGATTTTCTGATTGAGGGTTTCCTTGCCTCCTGTAAAACCCTGAACACATCTTCAGAAAAGAAGTGGATGAAAGGGATCAAAACCCTATTTCCCACAATGTCAGTTGCAGAGTTAATAAGCTTGGATGGATGACAGACCTCTCGTCTTGTGAGGAGATCCAACCAGTGAGCTAACTTGTAATGATTACCCATGGCCAGATGCATTATTTTTGACAGAGTAGTCCGCAATGAATTTTTAAAGTCTGACAACTCATTATAGTCACAAAAACATGTTCCCAATTACTTCTTTCTTCCCCATCAAACCTTCAACACTTGCAATTTACCTGAGGAAACATTCTTTGAGTCTGCTTGGGGCATTAAAATACCTATGCAAACACTTCCAAGCAAAAATCCTAAATCTTCTAGACTTTGTTGCATATTTGGGAGCCTTACATATATCCTCCCATTGTTTCTTTGTGAACTTTCCAAACTCCTCTGATTCTTATAGTTCTCATGCAATACTTTATATGCCCTACTAAATATCCCTCCACACCCCCTACTAATTATAAAGACTAACTCTGACATCACACAATCCCCATGGAAAGGAAATATTTCCCTACTCATTGATTGTAGTTCTAGTACACCTGTCAAATACCTGTCTGTGTCAACTAAATGGTGTCACTTGTCTGGGTGTTGCAGCACTTGCCATTCACTCCAGAGCTTGGCATATATATATATATATATATATATATATATATATATATATATATATATACATATATATATACATATATATATATATATATATATATATACACATCGTCGTTGGCATACACACACACACACACACACACACACACACACACACACACACACACACACACACACACGCGCGCGCACACAAAGGGAAATATTAAAACAGGAGTCAGCCCAAAAAGGACCCTTGGGACACTCTACTGGTCACTAGTCTCTTGGTGGAGGTGGGGTCACTGATCCTGATGACTTCTTGGGTCCTATCTGTGAGTCAGCTTGCAACCCAAAGAGTTATGTTGGAATTTATGCCTAGTTCTGAGAGTTTGACAATACCTGGGTGGGGTATTGTATCAAACACCTTGGCCAGGTCAAGGTAAGTGGTATGCAATATTCTCTCTTCATATGTAGCCATGGTGACCCTCTCAAAGATGTCAACAGGTTAAGCAGGCAAGACCTTCCCTTAATGAAGCCAGACTGGAATGGGTCCAGTGTCTGTAGTTTGCCAATGTCCTTGCTCATCATTTCCATGATAATTTACTCCATGGCTTTGCATACAAGACTTGTCAAGACTGAATTGTCTCTAGTTCCTGGGGTCAGCTGATGGTCCACCCTTATGAAGAAGGATGACTGTTGTGGCCCTCCATTCACCTGGCACATAACCTGTTTTGAGTCGGTTGAACAGTGCTTCAAGTGATGCTGTTAGGTCATGTCTTATGCTGTTTAGGAGGCAACTGGGAATATTGTCAGGGCCCACTGAAACACTGTTTTTAGCTTTACTGTACACATCCAGGACCTGCTTCCTGTTGACAGTTGGGGGATATGTTAGAAGGGATATCACAGGGGATACTGGAGGTGAAGGTAGAGCTAGATTTATCAGTCAGTAGATTTGCTATGCCACCCTGGTCAGTGAAGGTTGTGGAATTTACCACCAGTTCTGCACACTGCTGAGTATTATCTTTAAGGTTCCTGACATAGCTGAAGAAGGCTTTATGACTGTCCTTAGTCAGGGAGGCTATCCTGACCTTATAAATGGTATTGCTGGACTTCATTAGACCTCTTAGTTTCTTCTTTAGATGAATCAGAGAGCTCTTGTCTCGAATTTCTCTTTCTGATTTTGGCCATGACTTTTTTCTTTTGTTATCTGGTCTGTTAAGGTAAGGATTCTACCAGTGTGGTTTATTTTTGGTGTTAGATCTGGACTTACATCTGGCAGCCTCAATGCAACCATTTACATGTTTGTGCAGGGTTTTTGTAAGTAACTCATTAACCCCGAGTACCTTCTCAGGGTGCCTTTGAGCTTACATCAGAGCGCTCTCTGAGATGCTTGAAAAGTTATGCTGTTTTACCCGAGTGCCTTCCACAAGCGCCGGTAACTCTGAAGTAAAGTTTTAGCTCCACTGTTAAAAATTAAGTTGAAAAAGTACCTGAACTTTGTCAGGTACATTCTCAACTTAATTTTTAGTGTGGAGTTACATTAGGTTTATATTTAAAGTTTACGAGCAAATCGGCTTGCAAGTGCCGTACAGCTGCTCGTACTTCTAACTCTGTGCTTTCATGTTAATACACTGCAGAAAGAGGTTAGAAGAGGGGCATTTAATTCCACCGGTCCCTCAGATGAAGTAGTAGACATGGGGGTGTATCCCCATTGCAAAGTGCAAGTCATTTATTGCTTTGTGTAGTCCCGTTAGGCTGGGAGCTTTTTATTTCCTCGTTAGTTCAGAGAGGTTTAGGCCAAGTAGCTTGGGGGAAATATAACGTATTTTTGGCCTTAACTCGTTTTACTGAATTATTATTTTTGAGGAGTTCTGTGTGGATAGTAATATATATAACACACTGGTAGCCCTCCATGTCCTGACAATACCTTGTATGCTTGTTTAGGCTATTCCAAAAGGTTGTGTTTTAATACGTATGATTGCAATTAATAACCATTACAATTTTACACTTAATTACTGCTGACACCTACTGCTCTACAAACATTATAGGTGAATTAGAAGTGTCTCTGGCAGAACTTATGCAACTTCATCAGTGCTATTTATGTCAATTTTTTGAGAAAAGAAGACAACTAAGCACAGGCTCTTCCCCAGTCCGTCTTTCTCTCTCACTTAAAATGCTATAGTTCTTTTCTTTTTCGCTCTTACTAATCGCAACAAAAGTAGAGAGCAGCGAAGGGAAAAATAAAACAAGCCCTTGTAATCCGCTGCGGTTACTTTTACTATAGGAGCGATCTGTTTTAGTTTTATATCCATTTACCACACTTAGTTATAGACAAACAAAAAAGCTTGCAGCTTTTAACATAAAGCTATATAATCAGTTATACTTCATGGATTATGCAGATATTTCACAAATTGTGTTGCCCATTGGGGCGTGCAGTTTTAGCTAGTTTGAGGATGCACGTAAAAGATCTAGCATTTGTATTACTATTCCCAAAAGGGGTGCACTATTGGCCCAAACTTGCTTGAACTTCGCTTGTGGGGGCCTCCACTGAAAATGGGTTCATTCTAGGCCCAGTGGACTTTCCCGGTTAACAAATGCAATAAATAAAATAAATAAAAATAAATAAGGCATTCATTGCTTTGTGCAGTCCCATTAGTTTAGGAGCTTTTTATTTCCTCGTTTGTTCAGACAGGTTTAGGCCAAGTAGCTTGGGGGAATATAAAGTACTTTTGGCCTTAACTCGTTTTAGCAAATTATTATTTTTCAGTTCTGTGTGGATGGTACGTGCTGCCTTTTTTGCATCTTAAAAGCAATAACTTTAGTACTACTGAATGCTGCATATTTTTGCTTTTGTACTTTCTTCATTTTGGAGACATGCACAGCTTGGTTTTCCGGTGGTTACCGAGCACCTTATTCAACAGGCCACAGAGTTTACGTGATCACGAACAAGTACAATTCCATTTGCCGGAAACTTTGCTGCCCTGTAATACGCAGTTTGTATTTACCCAAAGATCAGCTTTTACTACTTCGCACATTTATATCTGTTTTCATTTTAGTGCTGATATGGGTATCTTTGTTGAATTACTCTATTTTTATTTTTGTTTTTCATGAGCAGAGTACTATGTGGTGGGTTGCTGTGCCATGTCTTGGGTATACAGAACATTCATTTTGTAGCATATCTGGCTTCTGTTAGTGCTCACATGCTTTACTCTGTTAACTTTATTAATAATGACTGTGTTAAATATGTCCTCACTATTTTGACAAATACATATCTTGAGCTAGCTAGTTTAAAAATAAAAGTCATCTACAATTAATTTAACCATTTCAAATTTATTTATTTATTTATATTTGTTGACCGGGAATGTCCGACTGGACGTAGGTCCATTTTCAGCGGAGGTCCGGGGAGATAAGTTCCACAGTTAAAATAAACAGACAGTAGTTACATTGGATTACATAGCGATTAACAATTTACATAGCAATTTCTTACAACATATTTACAGATGAAGAACATAGTACATCAGTAGACAACTAGAATCTTTATCTGTGAAGTACATAACAGACATTAACAAATGTTACAATAAGAAGTTCCTGCTGTATAATAAGTACTAGGCTTATGAGCATCTGAGCTTGCTATAATCAAGGTAGTTAGTGGAGTGGAAAGAAAGGTAGTGGTTGGATGGGGTGGGTGATATTGGAGTGGGAGTTGCAAGGGCATAGCCAGCATGTTTTTAGGTGCACTTTTAGTAAAGTTTTGAAGTGAGTGCATGATGGTATGGAGGTAATTGTGGGTGGGAGGGAGTTCCATAATTTGGCTATGGTGCAAGAGAATAGTGCTTCACCAGCAGAGTTATTGGCTTTAGTGATCTGCAAGTGATTTTTGTTGCTGGATCTTAGTGGTCTGGTGGTGCGATAGGGTTGGAGTAGATTCTGGAGGGATGGGACATTTAGTGGATGGTTTACTAGTTTGTGGGCGAGTGAGAGTTGATACCATTGAAGGAGGTGAGGGAGTTCAAGCCAGCACAGTTCAGCAAGTGAGAGACAGTGGTGACTACGGTAGGATGCCCCTGTGCGAATTTGGCGATTTTGTTGTAGCAGGTCTCTAGCTTGTTTAGATCGCATTGCCTTAGGTTGGTATATATTTGAGAGGCATAAAGTAGGGTGGAGATAAGTTACAAATGGTTACATTTTTGAGCTGCAGTTTTCAAATGGATATTACTTTGTCTCTGCTCATTTTGTATGGGTATTTTTTTTAAATGAAGTGTTTTTCAGACATTATCTCTTTGTATACATTGTCCATTTTGCTTTCCAGGAAAGGTTTTACAACATTCAATGCTCTGAAATCATTAAAGATGATGATGATCATCATCATCTTTCGGCTTTTCCCGTTAGGGGTCGCCACAGCGGATCATCTCTTTCCATTTCTTCCTATCCTCTGCATCTTGCTCTGTCACACCAACCGCCTGCATGTCCTCTCTCACCACGTCCATAAACCTTATCTTAGGCCTTCCTCTTTTTCTCTTACCTGGCAGCTCCATCCTTAGCATCGTTTTCCCAATATACCCATCATCCCTCCTCAGCACATGTCCAAACCAACGCAATCTCATCTCTCTTACTTTGTCTCCAAACTGTCCAACATGAGCTGACCCTCTAATATACTGATTCCTAATCCTATCCATCCTAGTCACACTGAGTGCAAATCTCAACAACTTTAACTCTGCCACATCCAGCTCTGACTCCTGCCTTTTTGTCAATGCCACTGTCTCCAACCCATATAACATAGCTGGTCTCACTACCCTCTTGTAGACCTTCCCTTTCACTCTTACTGGTACCCGTATGTCACAAATCACTCCTGACACTCTTCTCCACCCATTCCACCCTGCCTGTACTCTCTTCTTCACCTCTCTTCCACATTCACCATTACTCTGAACTGTTGATCCCAAGTACTTAAACTCGTCCACCTTTACCAACTCTACTCCCTGCATCCTCACCATTCCTCTACCCTCTCATTTACACACATATATTCTGTCTTAGCCCTGCTGACCTTCATTCCTCTGCTCTCTATAGCATATCTCCACCTCTCCAGAGTCTCCTCAACCTGATTCCTACTCTCACTACAGATCACAATGTCATCTGCAAACATCATAGTCCACAGGGCCTCCTGTCTGATCTCATCTGTCAACCTGTCCATCACCACTGCAAATAAGAAAGGACTCAGAGCTGATCCTTGATGTAATCCCACCTCCACCTTAAACGGATCTGTCACTCCCACTGCAGTCCTCACCACTGTCACACTACCCTCGTACATATCCTGTACCACTCTTACATACTTCTCTGCCACTCCCAACTTCCTCATACAGTACCACAACTCTTCTCTAGGCACCCTGTCATATGCTTTCTCCAAGTCTACAAAGACACAATGCAACTCCTTCTGACCGTCTTTGTATTTCTCCAATAACACTCTCAGAGCAAACATTGCATCTGTAGTGCTCTTCCCTGGCATGAAACCATACTGTTGATCACTAATCTTCACCTCCCTTCTTAACCTAGCTTCTACTACTCTTTCCCATAACTTCAAGCTGTGATTGATCAATTTTATCCCTCTGTAGTTACTGCAGCTCTGCACATCACCCTTATTCTTAAAGATAGGTACCAAAACACTTTTTCTCCACTCCTCAGGCATCCTCTGACTTTCCAAAATTTCATTAAACAATCTAGTTAAAAATTCCACTGCCATTTCTCCTAAGCACCTCCATGCTTCCATTGGTATGTCATCTGGGCCAACAGCCTTTCCATTCTTCATCCTATTCATAGCTGTCCTTACTTCCTCCTTGCTAATCTGTTTCACTTCCTGATTCACTATCCCCACATCATCCAACCTTCTCACTCTCTCATTCTCTTCATTCATCAGCCTCTCAAAATACTCTTTCTATCTACTCAACACACTCTCCTCTCTTGTGAGTACCTTTCCTTTATTATCCTTTATCACCCTTGCTGCACATCTTTTCCAGCTCTGTCCCTCTGTCTAGCCAATCGGTACAGGTCCTTTTCTCCCTCTTTAGTGTCCAATCTCTCATACAACTCTCCATATGCCTTATCCTTAGCTTTCACAACCTCTCTCTTTACCATGCGCCTCATCTCCTTATACTCATGTCTACTTTCTTCATCTCTTTGACAATCTCACTTCTTCTTCGCCAGCCTCTTCCTCTGTATACTCGCCTGTACTTCCTCATTCCACCACCAGGTCTCCTTGTCCTCCTTCCTCTGTCCAGATGTCACACCAAGCACCTTTCTAGCAGTCTCCCTTACTAGTTCTGCTGTAGTTACCTAGCTATTCGGTAACTCTCCACTGCCTCCCAGTGCCTGTCTTAACTCTTCCCTAAACTCCACTTCACAATCACCCTTTTTTAACTTCCACCATTTAATCCTTGGCACTGCTTTCACACTCCTCCTCTTCTTGATCACCGTTGTCATCCTACAGACCACCATTCTATGCTGCTTAACTACACTTTCCCCTGCCACCACTTTACAGTCTCCAATCTCCTTCAGACTGGCCCTCCTACATAGGATATAATCCACCTGTGTGCATCTTCCTCCACTCTTGTACGTCACCCTATGCTCCTCCCTCTTCTTAATATACGTATTCACCACAGCCATGTCCATACACAGTCAAATAGTTGGAAAACAAAAGTGGAACAGATTGATATTTCTGATTATCAGCTTTTTAATATCCTACTGAACTGAAAGCACATTACCCATTTAGATGCCAGTGTGAGATCTTATTATTCAATATTTCTACATTCTTGATTTTTTGTGAAAGACAGACTCTTCCCTCCCAGTATATAGTCAATATAACATCACACCTGTTTGCATTTCCACCAACATTTGTTGCAACACAAAATTGTAACACTGCATTTATACTATCGTTTACTATTAATTAATTAAATTATTTATTTATTTTACATTTGTTGACCGGGCTAGTCTAACTGGATATATGTCCATTTTCAGCAGAGGCCTGGGGAGAAAAGCTCCAAGCACTAGCAGTGACAAAAAATACAATATATAGTAGTAGTCAAGTGAATTACAGTACACTGGCTACATAGGTCAGAACAAAACTGTACTGAGTCGGTTAGTAGGTTGAAGTTAAGATCAGAATGCAGAGAGATAGACAAAAAAATACATTTTTTTGTAATATGAAAGAGATTATAAATTACAAAGTAGGCATCAAAGAATAGTATGGGAGAGAAGTATAGAGAGAGCAAGAAGGGGAATGAGATATCAGTCAGGGTTAGAGCATGGACAAAGCCAGTGAGATTTAAGATGTTTTTTTAAATAGGGAAGTGGAAGCAAGGGTGGAAAGTTCAGTAGGAAGCTGGTTCCAGTTTTTACCTACTGTGTTGGAGAAAAGTGAGTCCCCAGCTTTGTTTTTTGACTTAATAGTGGAAACAAGGAGCTTTTTAGCTGAGCGTAGTCTTTCAAGATTTTTCTAGGGTGTAATCAGATTAGTGAGGATAGGGGTATTGTTAGGGTGAAAAAGGATCTTTTGGGTGATAAGTTGTTGACAAAGTAGTTGGTTTTGCAGTTCTAGCCATCCCAGTTGTTTGAGGTTGAGACAGTGGTGAGTTCTAAATGGGGTGCCAGTGGCAAATCTGGCTATATTATTATAACTGGTGGAAAGTTTGGTAAGGTTGTTTTTAGACAGATTGGTATATATCGCAGAAGCATAGAACAGGGTAGAGATAAGGTGGGTCTGGGCAATAGTCATTCTGGCTGAGGGGGTAAGGAAGGGTTTGATTCTGTAAAGGGTGCCTAGTTTTTTGTTGACAGACTTTATTGTAGAATTAATGTGGTCATCATAGCTAAGGTTGTTATCAATTGTTACTCCTAGTAGATGGGTTGTAGTGTCTGGGGTTATGTTAGTTGCATTGTTTGAGGTTATTGTGAAGTACAGTTGAGGTGATTTATGAGTCGGAGCAAAGAGCAATAATTTTATTTTTTTGGGGTTCAGGAGGAGGCAGTGTTGCATGAACCAATTTTCAACACTGTAGAATACAGTTTGAGTGAGGGACTGGAGAGAAGCTATGGTCTGGGCTGAACAAATTAAAGTAGCGTCATCTGCATATTGTATGCAGGTGGCTTGAGGAATTTGGGTATGTAGATCATTAATAAACAATTAAAAGAGTAGGGGTCCTAAGATAGAGCCTTGGGGAACTCCAATATTCACTGGGAGGGATGTAGAAAGATTATTACCCCAAAGTACTGCTTGCTGTCTGTTTTCCAGGTAGGACTTAAACCACTGTAATGCTTGTGGATCAAGTGTTGGGCTTTTAGTATGTCTATAAGTATGTTATGGTTCACCATATCAAAGGCTTTTGAAAGGTCAATAAATAGTGCCGAGGAAAAAGTGTTATTGTTACGATTTTTGTTTATGGAGTCAGAAAAGGATATCAGAGCAGTGGTTGTGCTATGGAATGGCCTGAAGCCATGTTGGCAGTTGGCAAGTAGATTATTTTGGAGAAAGTGGTCAAGTAGATGTCTGTGAATGCATTTTTTCCATTCTCTTAGCTACTGGAGAGAGTAAGGCAATAGGCCAAAAGTTGGAGAGCTCAGTGGATGACCCACCTTTATGTAACGGGATGATGTGGGATACTTTCCATATGGCAGGGATTTTGCTTTCTAAAATAGTTCTGTTTATAAGGATGGAGATGGGATAGGCTATGGCTTTTGCTGCAATTTGCAGGTATTCGGCTGGCAGACAGTCAGCAGATGGGGTGCAAGGTTTTAGTGTTTGAAGGAGGTTGCAGATTAGGGATGTAGGTACAGGTTGTATTTGAAAGGTAGGAGAAGGAGTCTTAGTGGTATTTAATGGGGAAGTGGTCATAGGTGGTAGAGTACTGGCTAGGGTTTGAATGGCTTCAGTAAAGTAGTTATTAAAGGCGTCAGGAATCTGGTTGGAGTTATCATGGTTGAATCCTGCTGGGGCAGGAGTAGAAGAGTACCCTGGCTGAAGAAGTTTGTTTATGCCTGACCAGAATTTTTGTGGTTTTTGTTGATGGGTTTGTTGGAGATGAAGGTAATACTCTTTTTTTGTCTCTAAGAATATCTTTATTGGTGGCATTTTTTAACTGTTTAAAGTAAAGGTGATCCGATGGACATTTGGAGGCCCTCCATTTAGCCCAGATTTTATTTTTAAGGAGGATGTTTTGCCTAGTTTGTTTTGTGAGCCAGGGGGCAATTTTGGTTCTTATTCGGGAAGAGTGATAGGGGGCGTGGTAATCCAGGATTTGAAGAAATTTAGTGTTAAAGTAGGTCACTGCTTCATCAGGTTGAAGATGAGACAATGGTGACCAGCCACATGCTTTCAGTTCATTTAGGAAGCTCTCTGGATTAAAAAATTTTTTGGAGCGAGAGGTTTTAAAATTATTAGTAGTTGGGATATGGACTCTTTGCTTAATAATGTAGGTTAGCATATGGTCACTGATATCGTAAGGAAGGGTTCCTGGTTTATAGGTATCAAGGTGGCTGTTGATAAGGATCCAGTCTAGGGTGGTTTCCTTACTGCTTGGCTTATGGATTATAGTGGGAGTGGTTATAATTTGTGAGAATCCATAAAGATTTATGTGATTAGTAGGATTAGGGGAACTACGGGTAACCCAGTCTATATTAAAGTCACCTAATACAATGGTCTCCTGAGGTAGATGGGTAGAGAGGTAACTAAGTACATTTTCAAGAGTATTGGTATTATTTCCAGGGGGGAGATATGTGCAAATTAGATAGATAGATTTGGAGTTGTTGATATGAAGTTTGGCAGTAAGGGTTTCTGAATTGGTATTTGGTGGTAGGAGTATATTGAAGGATGATACTTGGAGTTTAGATTTGTACAAAATGTCTATACCTCCACCCTTTTTGGTTTTACGGTCACATCTTAGGATATTATATCCAGGAGGGGTCATCTTCTGGTCCAGAGTTGAGGGCCTTAGCCATGTCTCAGTAATACAGAGAATATCAAATGAGTGCATGTAGGTGGGTGATTTTATTGTTTATGCTTCGTATATTAAGGTGAGCTATCAGGAGGGAGTTAGGTGATTTGGTTAAGTTAGTGATAACAGGCAATGTTTGGTTGTGTAGGTTATTGGGATTTTCAGTATTGGGGCCAGGGTTAGGATGAATATCACCAGCTAGTAAGGGGTGTAGATGAGGATGTTGTACAACCTTAAGGAATTTGTTGTATACCACTATTTCCTATTAAAGGTATTACAGTCGCCTTCCTACATTCATAACACATGACTATGCAATCTTACTTGTATTGCCAAACACTTTCAAGCTTTGATACAAATTATTTTACTATGTATGGCCTAATACAATTAGTCGTTCAGTTAAATTCCATTAAAATCTATTTGCCCCTATCCAGTGAATGCCTAATAATTTGACTAATTTGGAAATCCATCTATCAACCCTACATGTATCATTCTGGCTATACCTAATCAGTAAGGCTGTTTCATTGGCAGATTTGCTATGCCCCTACTCCATTCACTTACCCAGCAAGAGGTTGACTTACTGGTCAGAGCTTTCCTATCCCCATAACTTGTTTTTCCACAGTGTAGTATCAAAGTGTAGTATCAAATGCCTGTTATGGTACATCAAAGTCATAAGGTGTATTACCTGCCCTACCTTGCTCATTCTTAGATTTCAGTATCACTTGGGTTGCCAGCATGCTATCAAATTTCCAGTGAACAATGACTGAATTATCACTACCTCAGACATTTCATTCTTAATCAGAGATATAT
Organism: Protopterus annectens; assembly: GCF_019279795.1. NCBI lineage: Eukaryota > Metazoa > Chordata > Ceratodontiformes > Protopteridae > Protopterus > Protopterus annectens. The sequence goes on from NC_056726.1 coordinate 383,929,142, forward strand.
AATTTAATATTCTGTTTTCCTCCTATGTAGTTTCCTGATAATCTCCCAGCCCCAAAGTAAAACAAGTCAAAACTCTCTTTTGAAACTTGCAAGACAGAAAAAACACTGTCAACAACTCACTAAACTGTTGTCCACCCGACCCATCTATCCTGATGGTACTGCAACTTAGGTCTACCATTGTTCACTTGTGTACAATGCCTATGCTGGTAATATTATATAGGTTCATAGGTAGGTACTAGGCTATCGGCCCTGGGGCCTATACAAGCCCAGCCAAAAAGGTACCCTGCCTTTTGCCACCCAAGAAAATTATTTTCCTGTGCCACTGTCGAGCAGAGCCACAGAGGTGATCCAGGGGTGAATTTCCTATTTTCCATCCAATCATCAAGACTTTTCTTGAAGAGTGCTAATGAGGAGCTTTGTTTGATATAGATAGGTAGTTTATTCCAGAGTATGGAAAGTCTCTGGGACAGGAATCTATCCCTCCGGCATGTTCTGTTTATTGTGGTGAGAAGGTTTAGGTCCCTAGAGCGTGTAGCTCGGAGGGATTGGGATTTCTTTAAGTGAAGCATGTCCAACAGCTCTGGGTTTGACACAGCTTTGTATGTTAGGCAGAGATCACCTCTGAGTAGGTGATATGCGACAGAGTAAAGCTGGAGTTTTTTGAGACCGTCTGCATAGGGCAACAATTAACTTCAACAACTGGCTAAGCTTCTGGTGTCATTCTAAGGGGATCCAGTATCTGTCCGCTTGGGAAGACATGGTCGACAGACCACGATGCTTTGCCACAGATGGCCTGCACCTGTCGCCCCTGGGATTCCGGATACTGGCTAAGGCTCTTGCTGCCCCTATAGTGCCTTTTTCAGGCAGGGTTCAAATAACAAATTCACCACCAAAACAGGAACAGGCAAGCAAAAACTGAGGGTAATGCTATTCAATGCTAGAAGTCTAAATCTCAAAATGCACTCACTCAAGGCACTCCTTAAAATGGAGAACATCAATATCTGTGCAGTGACTGAGACCTGGTTCAAGGCTCCAGAGAGCACCCCTGCACTACCAGGCTATAACTCATACCGCACTTTTCAGCAATGTAATCTGGACCGAAACACCAAAGGCGTAGGTGTGTCCATATTCATTAAGGATATCCACACCTTCAGGCTAGTTGCTCAGCATAATGCATCTGAGGTTATCCAAGTGCAACTAACTCTGGGCAAAACTGCAATCCAAATTGTAGCTTGCTACAGATCCCCCATCATGCCCCAGGATTCCCACTCCTCTTTTCGTGATATACTGGAAAATATTAGGGTTCAACCAAACACCCTAATAATGGGTGACTTCAACTACCCCACCATTAACTGGGAAAACTACTTGTGTACCAACTCCTTAGCTCAACGCTTTCTGGAATTCATAAACTCCAATGCCCTAGATCAACTTATCCACACCCCCACCAGGGGCAACAATATCCTAGATCTAGGCATTACCAACATGAGTGACTGGTGTTCCACACCTAAAGTCAACTCCTTGTTGGTCCGATCCAACCATACGATTATCACCCTTGATATCCACATCCCACCCCCACCCCCCATTAAGGAAACCACAACAAAAAATGTCTCCAAAGCCAACTTCATGCTTCTTAAGACAGAAGTGGTGAACTTCATGACACCCATGCAGATGGACAATACAGTTACAACTGCTGAATCCCACACAAATGCACTTTATAAGCACTTACACGAGTGCATGGATCATGCTATCCCAAACAGAACCAAGATGCTATCCTCCAAAAAAATGAAGCCAATCTGGTGGTCCCCTGCCATAAACAAACTGTAGAACAGAAGGAAGAAACTGTTGCAAGAGAGTAAAACCCCATGAGTGGAGGAACTCCCTGGTCAGCCTCAGTAAGAAGCTGAGATCCCTTATAAGATCCTCCAAAACTAGCTACAAAAACAAAATCACCACTAAATCCAAGGACAGCCACAAAGCATTCTATAGCTATGTCAAGAATCTAGATGGCAACACCCAGATCTGCTCTGAGTTACAGCACAATGGCACGAAAATTACAGAACCAACTGATATTGCCAACACCCTGGCAGATAGGTTCAGTGCTAACTTTACCCCCCTCTCACCCCCTAAAGGGCCCATATCTATACAGGAAAAATGCAGAGTCCCTGTAATCACAACTACACAGATAAAAGCTGCACTCTTTAAAGCCAAAAACACAGCATCCATGGGACCGGACAACATCCCAGGCTGCGTTTTACATGAACTTCAGAACAAACTGGCTCCCCACTTAAGCACCATGTTCAATAATAGCCTTGCATCAGGCTTTGTGCCCACTGAATTGCGCACAGCAACAGTTATCCCACTCCACAAAGGGAGAGCCACCACTGATCCCAGGAACTATCGACCTATTAGCCTGAAGAGCCTGGTCTGCAAGGCCATGGAACATATCATCATGGAACTCATAAACAAAGACATTAGTATCCTCCAAACTCTGGATCCCATCCAGTTCGGGTTTGTGAAAGGAAGATCATGCCTCCTGAACCTGATTGACTTCTTTGAGGCAGTTACCAAAGCCGTGGATGAGGGTAAGGTGGTTCACACAGCCTATCTTGACCTCGCCAAGGTTTTCGACACCATCCCCCATTCTGGAATTATAGCTAAACTCAATAAACTAGGTATAAATCCCTATGTCACAAGATGGGCTGCTAACTGGCTCACTGACAGAACTCTAGCTGTAAAAGTTGCAGACTCCAAATCTGACCTCAAAGCAGTGACAAGTGGAGTACCACAATGTTCTGTCCTGGGACCTCTCCTGTTTAGTATCTACTTCTCTGAAGTACAGGCTAACACAGAAGGCCTCTGGCTAATGAAGTTCGCAGATGACTCCAAACTAGGAGCCATAATCAAGTCCCCAAATGATGTGGACATCCTACAGAAGGGCATCATTGAGACAGATGCCTGGTGTTAGTGCCATGGCCTCAAGCTCAATGCCAAAAAGTGCAGTGCCATCCCCTTTGGTAAAAACTCTGTACCCATGAACTACCACACAAGCAGCAATCTACTTAACAAAAAATGCGTGATAAGAGACCTTGGGACCCAGGTGGACAGTAGTCTCTCCTTTGAAATTCACATCGCCACAGTAGTCAGGAAGTCCTTCCATGTGGCACACCTCATCATAAAAGGGTTCTCATCCAGGAAAAATAGGTCATTGTTCCCCTCTACTCTTCACTCATTAGACCCATTATAGAGTACAACGCCCCTTTTGGAATGTACCTCACAAGACATCTGCAGCAGCTGGAAAGGCCACAGAAGTACCTCACAAAGAGGATTACTGGACTCAAACAAATGCCCTACACTGACCGCCTCAAAAAACTCCAGCTTTACTCCACAGCATATCGCCTACTCCGAGGTGATGTCTGCCTAACATATAAAGCCATGTCAAACCCAGAGCTGTTGGACATGCTACACCTAAAGAAATCCCAATCCCTCTGAGCTAATTGCGCTAGGGACCTAAACCTTGTCTCCACAATAAACAGGACACACTGGAGGGATAGATTCCGGTCCCAGAGACTTCCTATACTCTGGAACAAGCTACCCATCTATGTCAAACAAAGTTCTTCATTAGCACTCTTCAAGAAAAATCTTGATGAGTGGATGGGAAATAGGAAATACACCCCGGAGATCACTTCTGTGTCTCTGCTCGACAGTGGCACAGGAAAATAACTTTCTTGGGTGGCGTAAGCTATGGAAACTTGCTGGCTAGGCTTACATAGGCCCTTGGGCCGATAGCCTAGTACCTACCTATGAACCTATAATCTGTTTGAGGCCGGTAATCCTCATATATATCTATATCTATATCTATATCTATATCTATATATCTATATCTATCTATCTATCTATATACATATATACATATATATATATATATATATATATATCCATCCTCAACCCCTTTTTGCCATTTTTGCACATAGGGTTGAGAACCATCTACGGCCAAGTTTTACATCGACAGGTGGCTAGCAATTAAGACTGGATGCTATGACCTGGATTATATTATATATAGTTTCAGTGCTTCCAGTTGTAAAATTAAGGGCAGCTGAATTATAACTTGTTACTTGCACATACCAAAAATAGTATGTTGTATATCTTTTGATTGTTTACAATCTAATAGTTTCATAATTTCATAGTATAGTACTAGGCTATCTGCCCTGGGGCATTTGTAAGCCTAGCCATAGTGATGTGGCTTTTGCCACCCCATGAAGTGGTACAAAAATGTACAGAATAAATCTAGAATACTGTGCCTCTGTCTAGTAGTGACACGGTGAAGGTCCCCTTATATAATAGAATTAGTTTACTGTGCCCCTGTCTAGCAGTGACACAGATGTGACCCCTGGGGTAAACTTACGATCTCCCATCCACTCATCAAGATTTCTCTTGAAGAGAGTCAGTGAGGGGCACTGCCTAATACGAACTGGGATCCTGTTCCAAAGCATGGGAAGCCTCTGGGTTATGAATCTATCCCTCCAGCATGTCCTATTCATACTTGTGCCGAGGTTTAAGTCTTTAGCTCTCGTGGCCCTGATGGATTTGGATTTTTTGAGGTGGAGCATGTTCATCAGATCCTGATTGGACATGGCCTTGTACGTCAGGCAGAGATCACCTCTGAGCAGGCGGTATGCTACTAAATAGAGCTGAAGTTTCTTTAGTCTGGCAGAATAAGACATATGTTGGAGACCCTTGATCCTTTTGGTGAGGTACTTTTGTGGTCTCTCCAGCTGTTGCAAGTGCCGGGTGAGGTACATACCAAATGGGGCATTGTACTCAACCATGGGTCTGATGAGGGAGGAATATAGGGGACAATGACATCCTTGGATCTGGATATGAAACCCTTCATGATGAGGTGTGCAAGGTAGAATGTTTTTCTAACCACTTTGGCAACGTGGGTGTCAAACGAGAGGTTGCTGTCTACTTGGGTCCCTAGGTCTCTTGATTACTTTTTCCGTACTCAGTGGGTTGCTGTCTATGTGATAATTTGTGGGTACTTTGTTTTTTCCAAAAGGGATGACTATACATTTTTTGGCATTTAGTTTAAGGCCGTGACTACGGCACCAGTTGTCTGTTTCAGTGAGGCCTTTTTGTAGGATGTGTGTATCTGCTGGTGTATCGACTATGGCGCCTAGTTTGCAGTCATCTGCAAACTTTGTCAGCCACAGCCTTCCCATGTTTGCTTTAACATCTGAGAAATAAATGCCGAACAAGAGGGGTCCCAGGACAGATCCCTGTGGGACACCACTTGTGACTGGCTTTGAGTCTGACATTGCTCCAGCGATTTTAACTTTATGGGTTCTGTCCTTTAGCCAGTTTGCAACCCATCTAGTGACATAAGGGTTTACTTTTAAGCTGTTTAGCTTATCTGCGATGCCCGAGTGGGGTATTATGTCGAAGGCCTTAGCCAAGTCCAGGTATGCTGTATGGACTGCTTTGCCCTCATCAATGGCTCTAGTGACTGTTTCGAAAAAGTCAACCAGGTTTAAAAGACAGGATCTGCCCTTTACAAAGCCGAACTGGGTGGGGTCAAGCGTCTGTAGGTCCCCTATGTCTCCGTTTATGAGTTCCATAATGATTCTTTCCATAGCTTTGCAGATCAGGCTAGTCAAGCTTATGGGGTGGTAGTTTCCATGGTCTGTAGAGGCACCCCCCCTTGTGGAGTGGGACCACTGTTGCTGTACGCCAGTGTTCAGGTACATATCCCGAAGTAAGGCTAAGGTTAAATAGCATTTTTATGTGTGGGTTTAGCTCCTCTTGGAGTTCACGTAACACGCACCCCGGGATACCGTCAGGTCCCATTGATGCTGTGTTTTTGTCTTTGTTTAGGGCGGTTCTCACTTGGACATCTGAGATGACAGGGAGATTACATTCAGCTGGGATAAGTATTTCTTCTTTTGGGGGTGAAGGAGGCGAGAAATTTGCACTGAACCTGTCAGCCAGAATGTTAGCAATATCTGTGGGTGCAGTGTATTTTTTGTTGTTGTGAACCAACTCTGAGCATATCTGAGGGTTTCCGCCCAGGTTTCTAACATAGCTGAAGAAGGCTTTGTGGTTATCTTTAGTGTCCTTAGCGATTTTTCTCTCAAAGTTTGCCTTGGATGTTTTTATGAGAGAACGTAGTTTTCTGCTAATGTTGATCAGAGATGTCTTCCCTTCATGGGATTTCGCTCTGACGTGCAGTAGCTTCCTCCTTTTGTTATACAATTTGTTTATGGCTGAGGTCCACCAGACAGGACACTTACATTTGGAGGAGAGGGACTTGGATTTGTTTGGGATTGCCTGATCCATGCATTCTTGGAGATGTCGATAGAAAGCATTTGTGAAGGATTCGGCATTGTGGGATGTGGTATCCACTGGCACAGTGGGCTTAAAGGATACCATCTCAGTCTTAAGAAGAGTGAAGTCTGCTTTTGAGAAGTTTTTCATTGTGGTCTTTTGTGCTGGGGGTGGAGGTGGGATATGTATATCCAGGGTGATTAGTTTGTGGTCAGATCTCACTAGTGAGGGGTATACTTCCGGTGTGGAGCATTTTGTCCCCATGTTTGTGATGAGCAGGTCTAGTATATTATCTCCCCTAGTGGGAGAGGTGACTAGTTGTTCCAGTGCATTTGAATTTATGAATTCCAGGAACCTTTGGGCTAGGGTATTAGGGCTAGAATAATGTACCCAATCTATGTTTGGGTAGTTGAAGTCTCCCAGTATGATGGTATTTTGTGATACATTCATATCCTCCAATGTCTTCAGGAAGGCTGAGTGGGGTTCCTGAGATTGGGAGGGTGGTCTGTAACATGCTACCAGTTGTATAGCAGTTTTGCCTATGGTTAGTTGCACCTGTATGGTCTCTGATGCTTCATGTGTTGCTACTAACCTGGAGGTGTGGGTGTCCTTTATGAATATGGACATTCCCTCCTTTGTGGTTCGCCCGGGTTTTGGGGCCGAAAAGCATGATACGAGGTATAGCCTGGTAGCGCTGGGGTGCTCTCAGGAGCCTTGAACCAGGTTTCAGTTACTGCACAGACGTCGATGTTCTCCATGCTGAGGAGTGCATCAAGTGCCTGCATCTTGAGATTTAGACTTCTGGCGTTGAGCAGCATTACCCTTAGTTTTTTTCCATTTTTGTTTTCTAAGGAGGTGGGTTTGTCTTTTGAGCCTTGCTTAAAAAAGCCACTATGGGAGTAGCAAGAGCCTTAGCCAATATCCGGAAGCCCAGTGGTGACAGATGTAAGCCATCCCTTGCGAAGCAGCGTGGCTTGTTCAACATATCATCCCAGGCAGACAGACATTGGATCCTCTTAGAATGACACCAGTACTTGAGCCAATTGTTAAAGCTGATCATCTTGTCTTTGTATTGTGGTATCATTCTTGGTGAGGGCAAGATGCTGCTCAGGGTCAGGGTCATACCAGCCTGGGCTACATAATCGGAGAGCTCCTCTAGGTCTCTTTTCATGTAGTCCAGGGAGGTATGTCTCAGGTCATTCACACCAGCATGGACAATGACGGAGTCGTATTTGTACTTGCTTTGGAGTGACCTGAGTGCGTGTGTTATGTGGCGGATCCTAGCTCCCGATAGACAGCTCACAGTCACCTTCTCCTTGTTCACCCTGGTCAGTGGGACATCAGTGTGTCTGACTATGGAGTCACCTATTACTAGTGTATCAGGCAAGGTGTTTGGCCTTAAGGGCTGCGATTGGTCAACACACTGATTTATTGAAGTATGTGTTGCATGTGTTTTGTTTTGATGTGGTGGATTTTTGGATGTCTGCTTTGGGAGCCTCTGTTGTTTTGGTAAGTTTTTTATTAGAGCCTCCGAGTATGTCTTTGTGTTTTTATGTGTTTGGTTTGCAGTTGTGGTAGGTCTATGTGGGACTGGGATTGTTGTGTGTGTGGTTGCCATCTGCTCCTGTCTGGTCATGCCAGCCCTGAATTGAGAGAGTTCAGCCTCCAGTTTGGCTATATAGTTGCATCTCTTACATGTATTTGTGTTTGTTGGGAGGAGGAGAGGGTTGTCTGTGTACATGAGACAATTGTAGCATTGTCTCAAGATGCCCAGATTGACCAGCTGAACTGGAGACGACGCCAGTAATCTACCACTCGACATGCTAGAACAGTATAAGGGAGTAGTATACCTTTAAGGGAAGTGGGTATTCACAGGGGTGGTAAGCAGATGTAGTGCTTTACTTAGTATGAGAGTGCTTACTTAGTAGAGAAGTATTGAGAACAAGTGCTAGGCTTATAATACAGTGAGTAGTCTGGTTATACTAAGAGTAGAGCTTCCTTAAGGGAAAATTTGAAGAACAGACTTGGTGGAGCCAGAAAAAGTTTAACCTTGTTTAACCGGCGCTCAGCTATGCGTACGACCACAGAAAGCCGTGCAAACGCGGATTTTAAACAGTGAACTACAAAAGAGCTGGAAATGGTCCCAAACAACCAATTACTACAGCTTCTTGTGCTGAGGTCACTTCCCCCAAGGACAGGTAGGCTGCTCAAGGCTCCCCACTCCCTCTGGTGAGCAAAGAAACATCCGTCTATCCAAGTAAGGTAATGGACAACACAGGAACTACACCACAGCCCAGAATACAGCAATGCCTGTAAACTGGTCTAAACTAGTCGAGGAAGGTGGGAAAACAAGGATTATTTTTTTGTTTTTTTGTTTTTTTGGTAGAAACACACAGAAAATGCAGAAACAGTGATAAATTAGTTACACAGGCTAGCACACTTTAGTGGGCAGCCTCCACAGTTAAATTAAACAAACAAGCAAACTTTCGATCAAATTCAACTAAAATGTAACTTTAAGTGCAGATTTTAAAATAATGCAGCAATCAGTTAAATAAAATTCAGGCTAGTTCAAGGTAAGCTACAGAAGCTATTTCAAGTGAAAAAAAAGCAAAGATACTTAAATCCAGAAGGTAGTCGCTTTTCTGAGTTCTCTGCTGCTAGGACCACTCTGTAAACCCACATGGAGCTTGTCTGAGCAGTATAGCCAGAAAAAAATGCCCAGAGGCGGATTTTAAACAGTGAACTACAAAAGAGCTGGAAATGGTCCCAAACAACCAATTACTACAGCTTCTTGTGCTGAGGTCACTTCCCCCAAGGACAGGTAGGCTGCTCAAGGCTCCCCACTCCCACTGGTGAGCAAAGAAACTTCTTTCTATCCAAGTAAGGTAATGGACAACACAGGAACTACACCACAGCCCAGAATACAGCAATGCCTGTAAACTGGTCTAAACTAGTCGAGGAAGGCAGGAAAACAAGGATTATTTTTTGTTTTTTTGGTAGAAACACACAGAAAATGCAGAAACAGTGATAAATTAGTTACACAGGCTAGCACACTTTAGTGGGCAGCCTCCACAGTTAAATTAAACAAACAAACAAGCAAACTTTCTATCAAATTCGACTAAAATATAACTTTAAGTGCAGATTTTAAAATAATGCAGCAATCAGTTAAATAACAGTTCAGGCTAGTTCAAGGTAAGCTACATAAGCTATTTCAAGTGAAAAAAAGCAAAGATACTTAAATCCAGAAGGTAGTCGCTTTTCTGAGTTCCCTGCTGCTAGGACCTACTCTGTAAACCCACGTGGAGCTTGTCTGAGCAGTATAGCCAGAAAAAAACACCCAGAGGCGGATTTTAAACAGTGAACTACAGAAGAGCTGGAAATGGTCCCAAACAACCAATTACTACAGCTTCTTGTGCTGAGGTCACTTCCCCCAAGGACAGGTAGGCTGCTCAAGGCTCCCCACTCCCACTGGTGAGCAAAGAAACTTCCTTCTATCCAAGTAAGGTAATGGACAACAAAGGAACTACACCACAGCCCAGAATACAGCAATGCCTGTAAACTGGTCTAAACTAGTCGAGGAAGGCGGGAAAACAAGGATTATTTTTTTTGTTTTTTTTGTAGAAACACACAGAAAATGCAGAAACAGTGATAAATTAGTTACACAGGCTAGCACACTTTAGTGAGCAGCCTCCACAGTTAAATTAAACAAACAAACAAGCAAACTTTCGATCAAATTTGACTAAAATGTGACTTTAAGTGCAGATTTTAAAATAATGCAGCAATCAGTTAAATAACAGTTCAGGCTAGTTCAAGGTAAGCTACAGAAGCTATTTCAAGTGAAAAAAAGCAAAGATACTTAAATCCAGAAGGTAGTCACTTTTCTGAGTTCCCTGCTGCTAGGACTACTCTGTAAACCCACGTGGAGCTTGTCTGAGCAGTATAGCCAGAAAAAAATGCCTAGAGGTGGATTTTAAACAGTGAACTACAAAAGAGCTGGAAATGGTCCCAAACAACCAATTACTACAGCTTCTTGTGCTGAGGTCACTTCCCCCAAGGACAGGTAGGCTGCTCAAGGCTCCCCACTCCCACTGGTGAGCAAAGAAACTTCCTTCTATCCAAGGACATACATTATTTGAGCTAATGCAGTTATATGTATTGTAATGTAGTTATATATTTGCGTTTTAATATGGATTTTTGTGCCATTACTTTTGATATAGCTGGATGATTGGGATTGAAATTGGATATAATTATCTGCCAACAGAATTTTTTTTTTCATTTCTTATTCTGTGTATGATGTTGAACATGGGCTGTCTCTTTAAATTTAAGCTATATAAGGAAGTGATGTATGAGGAGTTTTATTCTGATGAAGTTCCGGGTTATGGAATGAAAGCACTTAATTTTTAATAACTGAAAAGGAATGCTGATGTTTTTTCTTTGTATTTCTGGTTACCGGAGTGATCTGAAGAGTTCCTGATTTCCACGTTTGCTCTACAGCGTTTCAGTTTTGGTTATTATCTTAAGTGTGAAACAGGAAATTATTTGCCTTCCTCAACATTGTTAAATAAGAGGAATGTGATTCTGGTTGTGATCTTGAACATGGAGAGCTCTGCTGGGAAGAGGATAGTGTCACCTTGAGGAGTGTTTTATGAATTTAGTGACAGAACACTCCAACTGGAAATCTGCAATGGAAACATGCCCTGATAAATGACCACTTCCTTTATCTTTTTTTCAGTGCCCAACTTTTACTTTTTGTAAAAGAAAAGATATTTTAAGAGCCTGATATTATTCTTAGGTATTTTTTAAATATTTTTTTACATGGCTTATACAGTCTATGGGAGTTGTAGTTAATTTTGACATGGATCAACCAGGTAATTTACATACTTACATTTACATTTTCTGACTTTGTCATTTCTGTTTATGATTATACTCAGTGTTTGGCTCAGTGAAATTAATGTTATTACTTGTACAAAAGTACCAGCATGTGTCAAAGTGTGCTGTGACACACTAGGTTAAGCTAGCCTTTCCAAGGGGCAAAGCCTTCAGTGCTGATGGACATGTGCTTGGCGAGAAAGAGGAAGGAAATAAGAGGTCATCATCTCTCTCTACTCTTCCCTCATTAGGCCAATCATCAAGTATAATGCCTCATTTAGCATGTACCTCACTAGACACATGCAACAGCTGGAAAGGCCACAAAACTACCTCAGGAAGAGGATTCTAGGCCATTAACACATGTTCTACATGGGCAGACTCAGAAATCTCCAGCTATTCTCTGTCTGATATCATCTACTAAGAGGTGATCCCTGCTTGACTTACAAAGCCATGTCTGACCCAGCTCGGTTAGAAATGCTACATCTAAAGAAATCCCAATCCCTCCGCATCACACACTCCAGAGACCTCAACCTCATTACCACATTCAACAAAAAGTACAGTTGTGTACACTTACCATAAATGTAGATGTTCGGGTGTATTCACTGTTGCAGTCATCACACTTGGGTTATCTGCCTGCAAGTAGCTCTCAGTCGGCCCGAATACCAGAAACTTAGTATTTCTGCGTCAGATGATGTCGCTTCTTCCATGGTGCCAGGTCGTCAGAGATATAAAAACAGGCAGCCGACGCCATTACATCAGTTTTTCTTGCTGCAAATGTCAGGAGCCCCCAAATAGGAAGCTAGGCTATGGTGTGGAAATACCACCAGTAAAAAGTAAATACCAATACCAGTAGGAACGGCCATAGAGAGGAGAGATAAAGAAATAGAGAAAACAAGGAGGCTGGAGGGAGGGAAACCAGGACTGCAACAGTGAACACACTCGAACATCTACATTTATGGTAAGTGTACACAACTGTACTATGTTCTTCGTGTTTCACTGTTGCAGTCATCACACTTGGGTTGATTCCCAATGCTGAGGAAGGGTGGAGGCAGTCAAGAAATGTTTGGGCTGACTAGTAGGCCTTGCAAGACTGCTGTAGCAAATCCTGTCCTGGATTTGGAAAAGATAGGCAGGTGGTAATGCTTGGTGAAGGTGTGTACAGAATTCCAGGTAGCAGCTTCCAGTATGTCCCTGGTAGGTACTCCCCTGAGAAATGCTGTAGAGGTAGATATAGCCCTAGTGGAATGTGTTCTGACCTCCTGAGGGGTTGGTTTTCCATGGTGCTTGTAGCAGAAATGGATGCAGTGTGCAATACATTTGGAAATGGTTTGTTTTGAAATGGCCTTGAAATGTTGGCATTGTTTAATTGGACATTTTTCACAATATTTCTGCCTTTTTAACTTCTGACTGTTATTGTAACCAGAGGGATGGTTAGGTGAGATAACCTGAATTAATACTTTTAAACGGATCAGCCAGAGTTTGACATTTCTGCTTGTCTTATTATTATTATTATTATGATTATACTCAGTAGTTGCCTGAGTCAGATAAATGTCATCACTAGGTGACTACTGACAGCATGGAGCTACCATATTTTTTGTGCATTTTTCCTGGCTTTGTCAGTCGTGTGGAATTTAGGTGGGAGGAAGGGCTCAGTAATATCTAAGTGTTATACTATTTGACTAAAATGCCTACTCAGGTTATGTGCAGCAATTATCACCTGTGTCTCAGCATGCATAACTTTGCAGTAATGAAAAGAAGGTCATTATCACATTAGCAATACGTGCAGTTACAATATAGCAGTTAGTCATTATCACTTTTCTGGGAAAAGTCTCAGCTGCTGTCACTGTTATTCACAAAAGTAGAAGTCGTTATCACTTTGATGAATGTACAAGCCAGGTTGTGTTTTTTCTCTGGTTGGAGTCATTGCAAGCAGCCTCCCTCATTCTTCATCAACTGCCTACCCTCCTAAACCAGATTTTTTTTCTTCCTAGATTTATATATATATATATATATATATATATATATATATATATATATATATATATATATATAAATGTTTCATTTAGGGACATGTGTATAACATGTAGTAATGAAGATGTTGGTAGGGGAAATAATTAATTTGTGTACCAGGGAAGTGCCTGTGCATACATGGTCAGACTGCTGAAGATCGTAATACGGATACAGTGCAACAAGTATAGGTTATCTATAGCTCAGGTTTCAGTGATGGTTATTATAATTTTTTTGTTTATGTATCCAGCTTTCGAGAATAATTTATTATCTGTTAACAATATGCACATACTGGATTGAGGAAAACTGATGGGTCTTATTATAACCAGAGTGATAGTCAGATGTGATAACTGGAATGATTACTTTTGTGACTAATTCTTACATGGATGAACCAGATAAGTTTAACATTTCTGCTTGTATTACTGTACTTCTGCTTATACTTAGTAGTTGGCCATGTTTCCATGCTTTATTAGTCAAGGGTGGAAATTAGGTGGTAGAAGGAAGGGCTCAGTAACATCCAAGTGTTATACTATTTTGACTGAATTATAATGATATAGTATTTCTACTGAATGATAATGAATGCCTCTGCACTACACACCAACATGTATTAGTTAGTTATTTGGTAATATGGTTATGGAAATTACGATTGTTTTCATATTCTGGTAAATAACTTTGCAAGGGAGCATCTGAATGTGCCAAGTAATACCTCAATTTGAAGACAGTATTGCTGGTTCCAACATGGTAAAGGAACTGTCCCTGTATGCTGTACGCATGTGCAGATCTCAAAGTTTGTTCGGACTTAGGTTATGGAAATTATGATTTTTTTTTCATATTTTGATAAATAACTTTGCAAGGGAGCATCTGAATGTGCTAAGTAATACATAATTTTGAAGACAGTATAGATAGTTCCAACATAGTAAAAGAACTGTCCCTGTATGTTACAGATCTCAAAGTTTGTTTCGGACTTAGGTCATGGAAATTTTGATTTTATTTTCATATTTTGGTAAATAACTTTGCAAGGGAGCATCTGAATGTGCCAAGTCATACTTCATTTTGAAGACAGTATTGCTGGTTCCAACATGGTAAAGGAACTGTCCCTGTATGCTGTATGCATGTGCAGATCTCAAAACTTGTTTCGGACTTAGGTTATGGAAATTATGATTTTTTTCATATTTTGGTAAATAACTTTGCAAGGGAGCATCTGAATGTGCTAAGTAATACACCATTTTGAAGACAGTATTGCTGGTTCCAAGATGGTAAAAAAACTGTCCCTTTATGCTGTACACATGTGCAGATCTCAAAGTTTGTTTCGGACTTACATTATGGAAATTATGATTTTTTTTTCATATTTTGGTAAATAACTTTGCAAGGGAGCATCTGAATATGCCAAGTAATACCTCATTTTGAAGACAGTGTTGCTCCTTACAACATGGTAAAAGAACTGTGTCTGTGCCCTGTACACATGTACAGATATCACAGTTTGTTTAGTCCTGTACTATTATGAAAATTATACATTTCCAATACTTCTCATTACTATGACCATATCTTTGCAAGGGAGCATGGTGATCACACAAATTATGCATCATTTTGAAGCTGACGTCCAGAAACACAACTTCTATGCTGATATATAGGCTCTGTCTGTTACAGGTGATGAGATATTATGCTTTGTTTATTTATCAATTATGAGAAAAATTATATTAATCATATTTCTGTGAATATCTCCATAAAGGAGCATCACACAGTAATGGTTAAGGTATCGTTTTAAAGCTGACATTCATACTAACAAGTTAAATAACAATTGTATGGGTCTACATGGTACAGTGACAAAGATATTGTGCTTTGCTTTTCCAAAAAGGCAAAACATATGCACAATATCAACATTCCTTGTCAAATATTTAATAATGACTTTGATATGCACTAGCAACATTTACACTGTTGGAAAGGTCAGTGTCTGCTGAACAACTTTCTTGAAACAAATTTCATGAACATTTGTTTTCTGTATGGTATTACAGATGGATTTTTTGAAAATGAGCTCAGGCTGCACTGTTGTTCCTATGGTGGCATTAAGCAGGCAGCTTTTTCTGCGCTGCTCCAGGGTGAATGAGTTAAGCATAGGTAGTTGTGTGCTCTGGTTTTGGGAGAACACTGAATTTGGACAAATTGTCACCTAATAGGATGTAGTCTGCTTTAGAATAGTTCCTAACATTTCATATGTTCATAGGTCTATACTAGGCTAATGACCACTATGGACCTTATAAGCCTAGCCGTGCAACCCCAAATGTGCCCCACAAATTTGATTTACATAGGTGTGATGTACAGACTGCCTATATCCATGAGAGATATAGCAGCCAGACCAGGGGTGAATGTCCAATTACCCATCCATTGGTCTAAGTTGCATATAAAAAGGGATGGGAATAAACTTTTTCACATGGATGGGGAGCCTGTTCCTCAGAAAGGTACTTCGTTGAGAAACATATCTGTCTCTCCAACATGTCCTGTTTATTTCACATGTAACATTTAGATCTTTTAATCTAGTAGTTCTGATGCTGTTTGTTTATGCAGATATGCAAAAACATTCATCAAATTAGGGACAAGTAATGGCTTGTATGTCAGGCAAAGATCATCTGTCAGAAGTCTGTATGATACTGAGTAAAGAGACAAGGCTTTGAGGCGATCAGCATAGGACATTGTATTTACTCCCTGTACTCTTTTTGTAAGGAACCTTTGTGGATGTTCCAGTTGCTGCATGTGTCTGGTCAGGTACATACCAACTGAGGCATTATACTCTATGATGGACCTGATGAGGGCTGAGTATAGTGGTATGATGACCTCTCTGGACCTAGATGCCATGCCATTGCTTATTAGTAGCGCAGCATAGAAGGATTTTCTTACTACCTTGGACACATGCTGGTTGAAGGCTAGGTCACTATCTACATGATTTCCCAAATCCCTGTTTATTCAATCAACTTTTAAGGGTGTTGTATTGATGATGTTACTCAGGGTGGTAGACTTCTCAAAAGGTACTATAATGCATTTCTTGATATTGAGTGTTAAGCCATGGCTTTGTTACCAAGCATATGTCTGTATTAGACATTCCTGAAGGGTATTCTCATCTTGTGGGATTCAAAGACTGCTCCTAGTTTGCAATCAGCTGTGAACATGGGCAGCCAAAGGCCTTTGACATCTGAGAAATAGATGCCAAAGAGCAGTGGACCCAGCTCAGAGCCCTGGGGGACTCCACTGGTGATTGGCCTTTTTCTGGAGGTGGCCTCACTGATTCTAACCTCATGGGTCCTATCAGAGAGCTTTTTTTGGTTGCCTGGGCCATACTGAGTGAAAAGGAATTGTCTTGGGGCTGCATATAAAATATATTATATAGTTAACGGATTTGCTGTCACTGGTGACCAAAGTCGACCTCCTGGCTCCACTAGTTACCTTAAAATTCTAATTCTCTAACATCTTATAGGTTCATAGGTTGGTACTAGGCTATCGGCCCCAAGGCCTATATACAAGCCTAGCCATAACAATTCCCTGGATATTTCTTCCCACAATATTTACTTCCCTGGACCCCTGTCTAGCAGGGTGACTGACAGGGATTTCCCATCTCCCATCCAATCACCAAGGTTCCTTTTGAAGAGGGCCAAGGAGGCGCTCTGCTTGACATGTATGGGCAGTCTATTCCAGAGTATGGGGAGTCTCTGGGTCAGGAACCTATCCCTCCAGCATATTTTGTTCATTGTGATGACAAGGTTTAGATCCCTGGAGAGTGTGGCTCTGAGGGATTGGGATTTCTTTAAGTGGAGCATGTCCAACAGCTCAGGGTTTGACATGGCCTTGTATGTTAAGCAGAGATCGCCTGTGAGTAGACGATATGCCACAGAGTATAGCTGGAGTTTTTTTGAGACGGTCAGCATAGGGCATCTGCTTTAGGCCTGTGATTCTTTTAGTGAGGTATTTCTGTGTCCTTTCCAGCTGTTGCAGATATCCTGTGAGGTACATACCAAATGGGGCATTGTACTCTATAATGGGTCTAATGACGGATGAGTACAGTGGGACAATGACCTCCTTTTTTCTGGATGAAAAGCCCTTAGTGATGAGGTGTGCCACATAGAAGGATTTCCTGACTGTTGTGGCGATGTGGTTATCGAATTTGAGACCACTGTCCACCTGTGTCCCTACGTCGCTCATCACACTTTCAGTGTTTAGTGTAGTGCCACCTATGTGGCAATTCATGGATACATGTTTTTTCTCAAAGGGGATAGCTATACATTTCTTGTTTTCTATTTAACTACAGATGTATAGTTATAGATAACTATACATTTCTTGGCTACTATTCTTTTTTCAGTGAACAGATATGGAACCCTTGGAGCATAATTTGTGTAGCTAAGAGAAAGATACTATGCACCTGCATATATTTCTTTTAAAACAGTCGTTTTGCAAAAAAAAAAAAAAAAAAAAAACAATGCTTCTCCACATTTTTAGAACTTCATTAGACAACAAACATCAGTGTAGAAATGGAAACTTGGGATGCATGTTTAAAGCGCCAGTACAAATTCTCAAGACAAACCCTGGGCAGCTGACATTGGACTATCTCTGCGTTTCAAAGGGACTTATTGAATGTGTGTTACAAAGTGAAGATAAAATGTAAAAAAAAATTGTTGCCACTTTTTGATGTAATACTGTTGCTCAACTTCAGATCTTAACTATTCTCAGGCCTCTCTCCACCCAGAGAGAGG